>NW_015737950.1:0-367 GCF_001515625.1 Sinocyclocheilus rhinocerous
GCGGCTCTATGAACGCCAGCCAATCAGACGAGTGCGTCGGGAGGAGCCCCATTGATTGACACTTGTAGATGGCCAGTGCGGATCCCAGCAGATTCCCGATCAGATACACCAGACCCTGCAGCCACTGCTGACTGGAGCTCTCCAACAGCTTAAACGCTTCACACACGCACACACACACGAGAGCCTGTCGTTTATGATGAGCGTGTGTGTGAGTGTGTGTGTGTGAGTGTGTCTCCCAACAGCTTAAATGCTTCACACACACACATGAGAGCCTGTCGTTTATGATGAGTGTGTGAGAGTGTGTGTGTCTCGGTGTGTGAGAGTGTCTGTGTGTGTGTCTCTGTGTGTGTGTGTGTGTGTGTGTGTG
>NW_015737951.1:0-368 GCF_001515625.1 Sinocyclocheilus rhinocerous
TGCTGAAAATTCAGCGCTGCATCACAGGAATAAATTAGATTTTAAAATATTCAAAAAGAAAACAGTTATTTGAGATCATAATTACATTTTACAATTTCATTGTTTTTACTGTATTTTTAATCAAATAAATGCAGCCTATTTTCAAACGAAAAGACTTCATTAAAAAATATATTTAAAAAACTTGATTTCAAACTTTTGAAATTAAATTAAATTAATTCACAAACATATTGATATGATATAAAGAAAAAAAGTCTCACTAAAAGGCTGAAATCATTCAAAAAGGATCAATTAATAAACCCTCATGCAAATTCATATTATAATAATTATAATATTATAATTAATATTACACAGACAGACAGACAGACAGA
>NW_015737952.1:0-368 GCF_001515625.1 Sinocyclocheilus rhinocerous
TAATGCATCCTTGCTGAATAAAAGTAGTAATTTCTTTCAAAAGAAAAAAAAAACATACTGACCCCAGATTATTTATATGTAAGAACATAGAAGACGAATATAAGAAGATAAGACGTTTATGCGCATTTATATACTCTCCGTGACGTGCTGATGATCAGGAATCAGGCAGTTGATAAATGTCTGTTTTCTTTTCCTTTGAAGGCCTTTAGCTAGTTTGGCTTGGAAACGTCTATTACCGGGAAAATGTCTGTCAGCTGTGTCGTGTAGCTCGAGTATCTCTGACAGTTTACACCGATTTCATCAGCCGGTCTGAGCAAGGAAAATTAGGTAACTCGGATGAGGCAAAGTTAGTGCTCTCTAAATCTGCA
>NW_015737953.1:0-368 GCF_001515625.1 Sinocyclocheilus rhinocerous
TTTTCACTCTCTCTGTGTCGTGCATGTAACCTGCCAAAACTCAAACAAAATCACAATTGCTTTTTCATTTGAATTTCCCATGCCTTACACGGAGACCTGTCAATCAGTGTCAGGGGTGGGACTATATTATGGGCCGTGTTTGTATTGCGAAGTGACGTCACTCACAGACAATTGTGCTTTGAATGCTTTGAACAGTGGAACTCTAAAGGCAGCTGCCAATCCGATAGATGCATGTGAACGAACAGACAGTACAACCTGGGTTTCCTTATATTCTTGGCACCTTAAACAAAAAATAATTCTGTAGTTTTTATCCCAAATGCAGCAACTATCCCCTGCTAACAGCGGGAGCCACAACGGTACGCACAATA
>NW_015737954.1:0-368 GCF_001515625.1 Sinocyclocheilus rhinocerous
AGCTTTTTTCATTCAACAAAAATGTTTGTAATAGTTTTAGTTTTAGTTAACAATAATAACCCTGGTTGCTAGAGCATTATTTTTTCACAGGTTTTTTTAGTTTTAGTTTCATATATTCATATATATATATAAAAAATTTATTTATTTATTTATTTATTTTTAATTGTAATTTTGTTCAACTTTTTACATATTGATGTAGACACGTATCAACACTTAAGTCTTTGTTTTGAAAATCTAAGCTCCTAACTAAATTTGTTTTATTATTTATTTATTTTTTGCCAAGAAGCCTCAATGGTGCATAAAAACAAAGGTTTTAAAAGGTTTAACTTTGCTCAAAAGCTCTGCGCTTTCTTTATCCTATTGAGACA
>NW_015737955.1:0-368 GCF_001515625.1 Sinocyclocheilus rhinocerous
TGACTAACCTATCTATAATTTGGTCGTTAGCATCAGGCTGTTTCTCTCAGGAAAGGAATCTGTTCGTACACAGCAGGCATATTCAGCTCATTACAGATGAAACAAGGTTTCCTTTGTTTACAGGATCGCTATTAATATAAGAGTGCAAAAACCGACCTGAACTGCTGGACACCGCAATAAACTCATTACGTCAGTCGCAGTTTATTTTGTAAAAGGCTAAGGTGTTCTGAGTAGTTGCTATTCAGTTTCTGAGGTGTTCTGAGTGGTTGCTATGCAGTTGCTAGGGTGCACTGGGTAGTTGCTATGCCGTTGCTAAGGTGTTCTTGGTGGTTGCTATATTGTTGCTAGGGTGTTCTGAGTAGTTGGCA
>NW_015737956.1:0-368 GCF_001515625.1 Sinocyclocheilus rhinocerous
TTGTAAATAGTAAATGAATAAATGTAAAAACAAAAAATCGCCTTAATACATTTAATATTACATTATTTTTTAAATCGTTGTTTTTATAGACACAATGGGTGAATCTCATAAAAATGTCTTGGTCATCTGTCAGGTCAGAATTTAACCCAAAACAAAGAAAGAAGAAAGTAAGTATGTTTGAAACCTGTTTTAGGACCATCAAAATTTTGTAATGAATATAATGTCACATGGATTTAACCAGATATGCATGATTTTATTTTATTTTTTTATTATATTTTTTTATTATGTTTTTTTTGTTGTTTTGTTTAAAGGGGTCATATGATGCGTGTTACAAGCTGTTCGTGAATAGATAAGATCCCTAAAGTTGC
>NW_015737957.1:0-368 GCF_001515625.1 Sinocyclocheilus rhinocerous
TGCCCCTATTATACTATTTTAAACTTGTTTTGGAGGTCTCCTACAACACGTTTATATTCAAAGGTCAGAAAACACTAGTGTGAAGCGATCCAAATCTTCAGTCTTGCTAAATCCCACCTTTCCGCAAGCCCTCTCTGCTCTGACTGGTCAGATGGCCCAGTCGGTTGTTACTGGTCTATTGTTCGGAAACGAAGCGCCCATTACGTCAATCAACTCCAGAGGCTTTACAACTCCAGCGACTGTACACAGTGTAAGGACAGTAACAATGGCATCGATTTTACCATATCAGTTCGAGCGCGAGTCTGATGATGAAACACTGGAAAAACTAGTTATTCAGCGCAAACCTCCATCACAAGGATGATTTGCAC
>NW_015737958.1:0-368 GCF_001515625.1 Sinocyclocheilus rhinocerous
TGATGGACTGATTTTTTTTTGTCCTACCAATTAATTCAAATTAAATTTAAACATTAAAATACAATTGATACATAAAATGACTTAAATGCACTAAATAAAATACCATGTGGTGTGACTTCCCTACAAACATGATCCATGATATTTGTTGAAAAAAATCAATCTATCTATCTATCTATCTGATTTATTATAATTACCTAAAATTAAAACCATAAAAATACTTTTTTGTTACTTAAAATAAATGTTAACAGAAATAAAACAGAAAAAAGTAAATGTTTTCAAAGCAACATTTCTTATTTTCAGTTGGTAAAATAACTAAAACTGAAAAAAAAAAACTATATAGACATAAAACGCAGAAACTATAAAAATAC
>NW_015737959.1:0-368 GCF_001515625.1 Sinocyclocheilus rhinocerous
TGGGTAATTAGCAGTAGCTATGAGGAATTGATTAAGAGATTAGACTGTTGATGACTGCTTTCACATCAACATCGATGAAGCGTCATAGTGGCTGAAGCTGCTCTACTGTGTGGGTAAACAAAAAACAGGGTGATATTTTCTAATCAAACAAGTTACAGGCTGTGTTCCAAAACCTACTGAGCTCTACTCAGTATTGTGAGGCATCATGAGCATAATAATGATACAAAAGCAAATTTAAAGTATACTTTTTGGGCTTATAATATAATTTTTAGGCAGTAGTGTACACACACAAACACACACACATGTTGGTATTGCTGGTTTATGGGGACTCTCCATAGGCGTAAAGGTTTTTATACTGTACAAACTGT
>NW_015737960.1:0-368 GCF_001515625.1 Sinocyclocheilus rhinocerous
CAACTTAAATATTTGCATTATGCATCATGATGAGATCGCTTAAAACTGGTAGTTTTTTTATTATTATTACTGAACCTATCAGAAATTTAGATAAAAAGCCAAAAGTTTTGTTTTACTGTTGCAATTCCAGAGCTCCATGTGGTGAAGCATTATTGGCAATTTCATATATACTACTGAATATACACTATCGTTCAAATGTTTGTTTGTTTTTTTTAAGAAAATTCATACTTTTATTCAGCAAGGCTGCGTTAAACTGATTCAAATACATTTAAATAAAAATATTTATAAAGTTACAAAGAATCCTGAAAAAGTGTATCAGTTTTCACAAATATTAAGCAGCACAACTGTTTTCAACATTGATAATAATA
>NW_015737961.1:0-368 GCF_001515625.1 Sinocyclocheilus rhinocerous
TTTTGACATGATTTTTCTCCTCAACTTCACTTGATTCTTTATTCTTCTCGTTTTCTTCAATCAACTCTGAAATAAAAGTAAAAAATGGTTCATTTTCAGTATCTTGTAAAAAGCTGAGAAATGTGAACATAAAAGTGAACCCTGATGTAACAGTGCAGGGCTCCAGAATAACATTTGAGAGCAGTGCCAAGTTCTACAGATGGTGGCACCAGAAGCAGATTTGGTAGCACTGAGGGGCTGGTGTGTGAGGTATCAAAAATAAAGATAATTTAATCATAAAATTACTACTGTTTTGCATCAATAAGTGCAGTTACAAATAATATCACGTTTATTTCTTGGTAATACACATTTGACAGTAAAGCACTGAG
>NW_015737962.1:0-368 GCF_001515625.1 Sinocyclocheilus rhinocerous
GAACCATATTTTTAATATAATACAATATTATGGAGAGGACCTGGATGCAGTTGCTTTTGCTTGTATTTATTCTCTATCATTAGCAAGATATATTCTCTGTGCCTGACGATTATTTATGCCGTGTGCTTGCTAAAGCAGGATAAGGGTGGGCTTTTATATACAGCTCAGTGTCTCTTTACGAGGATTGCTCTTTTATAGAGAGGCTGGTGAGGATTATGCCACTGCACAAAGGTGAAAGAAAAGCACTTGGGACTTCAGACGGTTGACATTCAACTGTCATTCAGTTCGTACTCAGTTGGACACTCAATTGTGGATGAAGGTAACTGAAGTTCTTAGAATGTCTTTAAAGAATAATGAGTTGCTTTTCA
>NW_015737963.1:0-368 GCF_001515625.1 Sinocyclocheilus rhinocerous
TAAACGCTCACGTAAGCAGGTCCGCTGCCGCTGAGGCCCGTCACGGCGTCGATCAGATCCTCCTCCACCTCGGTGCAGAAGCCCACGCTGGCCATCAGCTGCTCCAGGAGCTTCCCGTCCTCCACCTCGGCGTGAGTTCCTGTGGCGTAAACCGTCGCTCCCTCGCGCACCACCACCGGCGTGTTCGTCATGCAGCGCATCACTTTAGGAGCCGCGCGGTACTGGAGCAGCTTCTGCACACACACACAGACACACGTCAGGATCACACACACACACACACACTCTTTTTAACTCAAATATGAGTCCATAATCCATAACTCTTGCTCCAGTGAAAAAGTGCATCTGCTGTTGTCTCTCACATCAAAATC
>NW_015737964.1:0-368 GCF_001515625.1 Sinocyclocheilus rhinocerous
GAATCGATTGGAGATCTCCGAGACGATGCTGCATTGAACATGGCAGCTGCTATATACATATATTGTAATGGAATTAACAATATTGAATGGACAGCATGCTAGTTTGCTTGTTTTGCTCAAGAGCTCGATCTGTTTGATTTCTCATCTCATAGCAGGAAACTCTGCTTCTGCTAGTAGTTCAAACACACAGTTTGCAGCTGTGTTGGTAATAGTCAAAATGACCAAAATTGACCACATTCTAAACCCCCCGTCATTGTCTTTCTGATATTGTGCATCTGACAGTAAGAACGTGTTTGTTTCACAGAAGATGAAAGAGTGTGAAAATACGAGGAGGGATACAGTGCATGTGCTTACGTGTGAGATTGAGC
>NW_015737965.1:0-368 GCF_001515625.1 Sinocyclocheilus rhinocerous
CAGAGCCACCCGATATCACTGCTGCTGCCATAATCAAGAAGGTCGTCTTTGCCTTTCACATCAGGGCTGTTCTGCGTGCATGGGCCGCCTCGGAGTCCACTTATGAACTTGCTCCAGTCCGTGAGCTCTCAGAGTCCACTTCAGAGCCTGCTCCAGTTCGGGAGCCCTCAGACTCCACTTTAGAGCCCGCTGCCGGCCCGGAGGCTGTCCCAGTGCCACCCAAGCTCCTTGGCCTGCCGGCGTTGTTCGCTTGCCTCCTGCCCTGCCGGCGCCGCCCTGGCACCCTTGTCTTCCTCTGTCCCCAGGCCCTCTTCCGCTACACGGGCCTGGCCTGCCATCCCTCCCCCTGATCCTCCTTTCCACCTCCC
>NW_015737966.1:0-368 GCF_001515625.1 Sinocyclocheilus rhinocerous
GCCTTTGTGGAGTGGGTACTGGTGAGAAACGGATCCCAGTTCACCATCTGCCACGCTGATGAGGAACTCACCAGCCCCACTCCAGACCCAGAGCCCAGCCAAATACCACCCCGCTGCACGGTGCAACAGCCAGATCCCACCGCAGACGGAGAGCCAGAGCCCACCGCGACCGACGAGCCATCGCCTAATAGAGCGACAGAGCTGAGGTTTGCCCTGGAGCCAGAGCCTCATGGAACGTCTGACCAGGTGCGTGAGCCAGCAACAATGTCTGCCATGGAGGATTATACAGTGGAGAGTGAGGGCGCAGAGGAAAGCCCCGCCCACTGTGCCACTGCTGAGGGTGAACTGCAGCTGGACTCAGGGGATTT
>NW_015737967.1:0-369 GCF_001515625.1 Sinocyclocheilus rhinocerous
AAAAAAAAACACTTTCAGTTCAAACATTTTGATTTAAAATATAATTATGATTAATAAATTTCATGGTCACCAAGATTTTTCTCTCGCATAGGAACATTTTTGGTGACAAGATGTTTGATCTGTTCCACTTTAGGTCTGGGATTCCCCCCCATGTTTGCCTGACCTATAAAGTAAGATGAAATAAATTACAGTGAATATTTGCTTAATTTTGAAAAAATTGATTCTAATTTGTAATACTGTGCATTGAGTATTTTATTAATATATTAATTTATTTGTTCCGATAAATAACTTAAACAGATTAAGTAGAGATACATATGTATATACTAAATTGTACGTAAATACTGAAAAGTCAATACCATCAGTGAACAG
>NW_015737968.1:0-369 GCF_001515625.1 Sinocyclocheilus rhinocerous
AAAAAAAAACATGTAAATTAAACAAAAATTATTGGAGTAAATTTTACTAGAAAATACTGCTTCTGTTTTTCTACTTCTTCTACTACTTCTACACTTGCTGTGTGCACTGTAAATGCATACAACATAACCACAAATTAATTATATATATCTATACTGTATAATAGTGAACTAAAACTAAAAATATGGTTATTATAGTGACCTAAAACTAAAAAAAATTGTGTCGGCACCGATAGCCTCGTGGTTAGTGTGTTGACATATAGCGCAACTGTGCTTGCGGCGACCCGAGTTTGATTCAGTGTTAATTTCGTTGACGAATAGTTTTCATCATAATTTTCGTCAACGACATTTTTTTACAGACGAAAACAAGAC
>NW_015737969.1:0-369 GCF_001515625.1 Sinocyclocheilus rhinocerous
AAAAAAAATGTCCCTGCAGTCAGGCATTAGGCAGACATGTGGACACACAACCTGTCACACTATCATTATGGTTGCCTTCAATCAGAGCAACCCACGCACACACACACACACAAAACTGTCACTTGTAGCTCTCAGCCCTCTCTTTCTGTCAAACACACATATAAACACGCTCTGGGGCCCTAATCAACGTCATCAGAGGTCTCAGTTTCTGCAGATTGTGGAAATCAAAACTCAACAGGCTGAGGGAAAACACACCAGTTCAGTGACAGACAGGAAGCTAAAACCACCTACACAAACCAACATCCACCACAAACATAGTATATGGCTATAAATAGGCCGAAATGCAATGAAGGAAGGAGACATCAAAAC
>NW_015737970.1:0-369 GCF_001515625.1 Sinocyclocheilus rhinocerous
AAAAAAAAAGAAAAGAAAAGAAAATCATACATCCAAACCTGATATGTTATATTGAATTATGTATGATACAACTGATCATAATGCTGTTTTGTCATATATATTCAACAAGTAGGTTTATTTAGAAACAACGGGGGAAAGTAGGAAAAAATTCCCAATGGCACATGGTACCTGTGGAAAAAAAGAACAAACACAAAATGGAACACATGGTAAATGTGAAGTATCTGATTATTTAAAATTCAGACGCAATATAATGCAGTTAAGTTCAGTTTTGCAACAGTTCTCTTCTGTCAAACCTTGCAAAACAGCTCCAGATGATCATTTTTTAATGTTTGAACATCCTTATTCATGAAACTATTATGCATGTTCTGT
>NW_015737971.1:0-369 GCF_001515625.1 Sinocyclocheilus rhinocerous
AACTTTGCAGATAGTTTATGTTCACATACAGCTACGTGACACACTACATGAAAGGTAATATTCGAAAAGGCATAATACGGGCACTTTAAACTGAAGCCCGAATCCGGCCCGCACCCGAGATCGTCTGACCCGACCCGACCTGAGTGGCACAGTTAAATTTAGAGTCCGAACCCAACCCCAAAATCTTTTTTTTTTTTTCCCACAAGGAATAGCCAATTTTTTTTTAAAATGCTGTATTTCACGATTGCATGCAACAGTCAGTAAACAAATACATGTAAACAGAAACAGAATCATTAAGGCTCGACCAGTTCACAAGGCAAAAGGAAAAACACTTACCAGTTATGAAAGTTTATGAACATCAGGTGCAGC
>NW_015737972.1:0-369 GCF_001515625.1 Sinocyclocheilus rhinocerous
CCAACAACTATTAAATAAAACTATTAATCTTTTCATTCATTGAAATAAAACGGAAATCAAATCTAAGTATTAGATGAAAAACTTGGTATTTTTTTTATTTATTTTTATTTAAACCATATGCTATTCCAAGCTCAATTCAAATAGGAAAAGGTGCATTTTTAGGTTATTGTAAATGTTTAATATTTATTCATGATTAATGTATTATGGTGTTTTGTATTTGTTTGTTTTATATGTGCTTGTTCTCCACCACTGTAAACCAAATTGCCCCTCAAGGGGGACAATAAATGGTAAAAGTAAAGTAAAATAATGTACTTCAAAAGCTTAAATGAAAATTAGAAATGCTTCCTTGGCAACTAACTGAAATAAAAT
>NW_015737973.1:0-368 GCF_001515625.1 Sinocyclocheilus rhinocerous
GAGAGAAAGTTGGTTTATGCAATATTAAGAGCAAATCTTGCCTACGTGAAGGATGTTTTAAACTTATGAAATGAAATCTTATTTGCAATGCAGAAAGACCCTTTTCACTGTGTTAGAAGTTCTGGACAAAGCAAATCATGTTAGAGCTTTAGTGCACAACCTGCTTAGTTTAGGACTTCTATGAGCACTAAAGCTGTTTTAGAACTTCTGAGCAAATGAAGAGAAAGCAAGCCCACAAATGCTGGATAGCTTCTTTCCCAGTGAGAGAATGTTGGTTTATGCAATGTTAAGAGCAAAGCTTGCCGACAATGAAGGATGTTTTAAACTTATGAAATGAAATCTTATTTGCAATGCAGAAAGAGCCTTTT
>NW_015737974.1:0-369 GCF_001515625.1 Sinocyclocheilus rhinocerous
AAACAACAATAGCAGGAGAAAAAGCCATTACTCACCGTGATTGCCTCAAATACTGGGAAATCATTTTCTAGATAAATACAAATTATGCCTTTATGAATTTCTTAAAACTAAAGTTTTATTTGTTTGAACTATTACTTTTAATTCTTTTAATTTTAATAGATCATTTGGAGTGGATAGTTAAGGACAAGCAGCTGATAGAAATATAGAAATATATTTTTAGAAATAGCTAAATAATAGAAATGCTAATACCTTAGTGCATTTTACGCATTTGTATGACCCGCTTAGCTGAAGTTGCGTGCACATAATATCAGACTCTGAGTCAATTTCTGCTACTTTAGTTGACATCTTGATGTCGGCATAAAAGCCTCT
>NW_015737975.1:0-369 GCF_001515625.1 Sinocyclocheilus rhinocerous
AAACACAAAGCCAACACTTAAATGGCAAGATGCAGCTGTTTCAGGTATCAAATTAGGTTATTTGTTACTGAGCCCTGTCACTGTGAAGCAACAGATATAGATTTTTAATCAAAGTATTATATTTCTTATTCAGTTGTTTAATTATGTGTCCGATTTGCATTTTTGAGCAGGTTAGGGGATGGTGAGGACAATAATTAATACATATGCTAATGATAATACATATATGCATACAATAAATAAACAAAATACAAAAAAAAAAATCTGTAGGGTCCTAGAAATGCGGTCCTGAAGCTGCAGTCTCCTGTATTGCAGGAATACCCTTCTCGGATATCCACTCACCCTAAAACCGCCCCTGGATGGTGCTATGGG
>NW_015737976.1:0-369 GCF_001515625.1 Sinocyclocheilus rhinocerous
ACGGTCAAATGCTCATGAAGTGACTCTCAGAGCAGTTCTGGAGATTTTGTACATGTATTTATGTCCTCATTTAGTGAGACGGCAGACGGTGAAAACACTGTCACAGTATGTGTGTAGTAAACAAAACTGCGCGTCTGCGGCATTCATTCACACAGAGACGCACAGAACATAAAGAATCCACATTTAAATTGATTTTGCGATTCGATTTAAGTGTAATGGCCTGCTTTTGATTAATTCATTCAAACTTTGACAAATTCAGTGACATTCCGCGTTATACATAAAATTCAATTTTTATGACTGGATTCCGTGATTTCATCAGATATGATTACCAGAAATACAGTATATTTTGTTAAGACTCTACAATGTTTC
>NW_015737977.1:0-366 GCF_001515625.1 Sinocyclocheilus rhinocerous
GAGAGTGTGTGTGTGTGTGTGTGTGTGTGTGTGTTTCAGGCTGATGTGTCTGTTTCCTTTTTTTGCTTTATCTGGATTGAGATTATCTGTAATCTGTAATCTGGGTTTCTTTAATTCACCCGCTCTGGGTCAAATCCATCCACGAAAATGAAAAACCTGTTTTCCCGTCCGAGCCTCTCTATTGGACGGATGCGTGATTGACAGCTGGTGGGCGGGGCTGTGTGGATAATATCTCAGAGGTTGATATGACCGGTTTCAGAAATCAATAAAATCATTTGCAGCACAGACGCGGAGCGTGTTCAGAAACACGTGGCGGCTGATATGCTTTATCAGATCTTATAATAACTCTATCCTGGCGTTTCTGCA
>NW_015737978.1:0-369 GCF_001515625.1 Sinocyclocheilus rhinocerous
ACATTCCATTTGCTCTGTCCAGCTCCATTTTCCCTCTTTTGTCCCCTGATAGAGAACCTTTGCCTCTCTAGAATATTTGGGTATTAACTCCCTGATGTAGTTCAGGGTTCCTAGCAGCGACTGCAGCTGTTTCCTGGACTTGGGGGGCCCCGCCTTTTCCATTTCTTCCAGTTTTACTCTAATACTCATCGTTAGGGCCTTTGTGTCTCTACCCAGTTTAAATCCTAGAAAATCTACTTCATGTTTTCCTATTTCCATCTTTTTCAGGCTAGGTTTTAGACCAGCCTCTGTGATTCTGTCTAGTGTCTGTTCTAGCAGTCTCAGGTGTTCCGCCTCATTCGTTGACGATATCAGAATATCATCAATATA
>NW_015737979.1:0-368 GCF_001515625.1 Sinocyclocheilus rhinocerous
CACTCTCTCACACACACACACACACACACTCTCTCACTCACACACTCTCTCACACACACACACTCACACACTGATATCAGCACTGACACCGACAGGCTGGTTTTCTGTGCAGGCATGTACGCAGCGATGCCGAGAGATATCTTGATCGTGGTGGGGAACGAGATCGTCGAGGCCCCGATGGCCTGGAGGGCCCGGTTCTTCGAGTACCGCGCGTATCGGCCCCTCATTAAGGAGTACTTCATGCGAGGTGCCAAGTGGACCACTGCACCCAAACCCACCATGAGTGACGAGCTGTACGATCAGGTGTGAACAGATGTGTGTGTGTGAGTGTGAGTGTGTGAGTGAGTGTGTGTGTGAGTGTGTGTGTG
>NW_015737980.1:0-368 GCF_001515625.1 Sinocyclocheilus rhinocerous
AGACAGACAGACAGACAGACAGATAGATAGATAGATAGATGGATGTTGATCCAGATACTTGTACTCAGGTCGTTCAGAGGTTTGTTCCTGTAATAGTTAAATGCACTGTGAGTCACATTGGATAAAAGCATCTGCTAATTGACAAATCATTAATCTGTTGAATTTACTGTCCTTGTTAAGCATTATTCTGTTGATCCATTTTTAATGACACCACCACAGACTCAACATAACCGCATCCTCATATTAGTGTCTCCTTCTGCTCCCTGTCTGGCAGTGGCAGACATGGTCACTGCAAGCCTTGTAAACAAATGACAATATAAACGACTCTCATTACCGCAGTCAGTGGCACATAACGGAAACCTGGAGAG
>NW_015737981.1:0-369 GCF_001515625.1 Sinocyclocheilus rhinocerous
AAATTCACTGTAAACCACAGCTTCACGGGGCTTATTGCTTTAATATATGCTGTACAGTACACTGTATTTTAGCATGGTCGAGGCTTCATTTCATTGCATTAGCTACAAAATATCAATATATTCCTTTAGCTACAAGATATCAAACCAAGTCTCTTCTGCAAAAAAATCGATGCTAGAACTTTTCTCAGAACTAACTTTTCTGAGCCACTTTTTCGATTATTTTAACCAATTGGTTTTCATGCTGTACATCCACAAGGTCATTCTTCGTGGATCTATAAAGGCCTCACAGAGTAATCATCATATTAACCATCATCATGTTCCGCAATGTTCCCTATCTGTTGGTCACTACGAGTTATGTCGTGACGACAT
>NW_015737982.1:0-369 GCF_001515625.1 Sinocyclocheilus rhinocerous
ATATATATATATATTTATTATTTGGTAAAAACATCTGCTTGAAACATTTGGCTTACAACTCAAAATAGCTGAAATGTAAGACATCTTACATTTTATGGCAAATTTCTCTCACAATGAAAATCTATTTTTATTCAAATGTCATGCTTACCAGCCACTGTCAACATGGATAGATAAGGTTTATGCACTGGAAATCAGATTTTATTATTTTGGAGATAATGAAATAATTAAAAATATTAATAATTCCAGTACACTTGTTTTTAAGTACTATCTTTAACCATACTACAAGGTTTAATTTTATAACTTTCTATTCTATTTTAATTCTACTTTATCTTTACTTTACTTTACTTTTAGTCATTTAGCAGACGCTTT
>NW_015737983.1:0-369 GCF_001515625.1 Sinocyclocheilus rhinocerous
CGGTGTAAAGTAATCACAGGTGAGGAAACAAGATCCAAAAGCCCCTCTTCCTGTCAGCAGACACGTCAAGGTGAACTTGGAACTCCTTAAATAACCAGCAGCACGACCCTTTCACCTGACCCCGTTGTGAGGATCAGAGGAAGCCTCTTGTTTACAAGAGCATTAAGGCTTTTTTAACTGTAACTGCTAGAGCGTTTTTTCTTTTCTTCTTCTCTTGTGCTGTTCGAGAGATAGCATCAACTGGTTTTAATGTACTGGGTTAATTTGAGCACTGTGAGGTTGCTTCTAATCTTTCTGTGTATCTCTCTCTCTCTTACCAACACACTTTGATCCAGTCCTGAGGGTCTGCATTGGTCTGTCATCAGGCAA
>NW_015737984.1:0-369 GCF_001515625.1 Sinocyclocheilus rhinocerous
AAAGCTAATGGGCTCTTACGCTATCCAAGACACCTGCAAGTGTTGCCTTAAAGAAGCTGTAATGTATTGGGAACAAGGCTGGGCTCAGGAAACACAAAGTGTTTTTTTTGGCATAGAGCATTTCAAATGCAAAATAATGTTTGATACTGAGATTCACATCTGAAAGTTTTTTTTACATTTTTTTTTCAGTGAAGATGAATTAAACTTTCTTAATTAAAGAAGTGAAACAGGCTGTTCACCCTGATTTTTAAAGAGATAGTGCCTCCAAAAATAAAATTCATGATTTACTCAACCTTTGTCTTCTTACTTTCTTCTTTAGACCACAAAGGTAGATGCTTAGCTGGATGTCTTTGCTGCTCTTTTCCATAA
>NW_015737985.1:0-369 GCF_001515625.1 Sinocyclocheilus rhinocerous
ATAAAATACATTTTAAAATGTATTAAATGTATTATGTATTTTTTTTATTGTAATAATATTTCACAATATTACTGTTTTTACTATATTTTTATTAAAAAAAGAATGCAGCCTTGGTGAGCACAAGAGACGTCTTTCAAACATAAAAAAATCTTATAGACCCCAAACTTTTGAACAGTAGTGTATGATAAAATAGCTTCAAAATCACAAAGATGTGATGCACTTGATGTTCCAAAAAAGCAACATTTTGTAGCCTCTACCACATTCACACACACCTGCTAACATAGCTATCTAAAAGAAGACGTCCTCTTGACTTAACTATAATTACTACAGACTGACCCTAACCTAAAAACCTTCCATTTACATTATTTA
>NW_015737986.1:0-369 GCF_001515625.1 Sinocyclocheilus rhinocerous
CACTCACACACACACTCACACACTCACACACTCACTCACTCTCACACACACACGCTGAGACCCGCAGAAATCTGACGGATGATCTGAAGTGTTGGGTTCACACTGATCAGATACTCACACTGGGATGCGATCGAAAGCATCTTCAAAACAGTCCTGAAACGAACAGAACAGATGAACATAAACATGTGTTTGATCATGTGATCACGTGACACGCTCTCTTAACACACTCGAGTTGACTTTCACTAACACACAGTCTCCATTTATAGAAGTGCGGTTATGTAACTCAGTTTGGACTGTTGCAAACCCGATGCCTTCATTTATTAAATTAATACTGTTATTCATCAAGGATGCATTAAATTGATCAAAAGT
>NW_015737987.1:0-368 GCF_001515625.1 Sinocyclocheilus rhinocerous
TTTTTTTTTTTACTCAAGGTTTGGGCATTGTAGCTGTGCTCTGCCACTAATTTCAGACCCACAAAAGAAACATGCAATTAGGCCTATTATTGCAGCAGCTGCGCGCTCTCTGCACGACGGCCCCCTGTCTTCTCTTGGCTCATGGTGGAGATGCTTGCTGTGGTCGCGTACACCCTAGTGCGACCTCAACACCTATCCTATGTGTGACAGAAACACTGCAGAATAAACAAATAAACTGGATATAGGTTATCAGTATATAAAACTAAGTGAGGGTGTGATTTTTTTTTTTTAAATCACAATAAAACAAATTGCGATGTTAGAATTAACACATATGTGACCCTGGACCACAAAACCAGTCATAAGGGTCA
>NW_015737988.1:0-369 GCF_001515625.1 Sinocyclocheilus rhinocerous
AAAGGTTATCTCGAAAGATTTGATTCTTTTCTTCAGGCTGTGATAGAGCAATATGCCTCTAAGACTTTAATCTACTTGCACTAAATTATTTTCTTTCTTCCAGAACTTTAGAAAATGTTCACATGACCTCCTCAGCATTTTACGTGACCATCTGAAGTCAATTAATTAGAAAATCTATTATATACGACCCAAAATGGTTTCTCAAACTATCAACCGACTGTTTTGACCAGGTCATGGTCTCCACCTCCACCTAGTATCTGTCCTTAATGCTGAAATGTACTAATGTTCTAGTTGTGTTTAATGTTACAAAAGCATTTTATGTGAATATATGTTTCTTCATGGGAACAGATTTGGAGAAATGTAGCATTA
>NW_015737989.1:0-369 GCF_001515625.1 Sinocyclocheilus rhinocerous
AAATTGATTTTAAGATAAAAAATAGACGATAAAGAATTAACTTGAGCTCAAACTCAAAACACAGCAGCAACAAACAGTATACAGTTTGTTTAAGCAACATTTTACAGGCTCATTTCTGTATTGTTTTCATCGGGTTCAACGTCTTTTTTGGCGTCTTCCTACTGAAATATACATTTATTGCAGCAAATATGTAATATTTGGACACTTTATTTTAAGGTTCAATTCTCGCCATTAAAAAACCATTAACTATGACTTTTGCCTCAATAAGCTTCTAATTTGCTGCTTATTAATTGTTAGTAAGGTAGTTGTTAACTTCAGGTATTTGTTAGGATTACGGATGTAGAATATGGTCATGCAGAATATGTGCTT
>NW_015737990.1:0-369 GCF_001515625.1 Sinocyclocheilus rhinocerous
CTTTAAATATTTTATCCTTACCTGCTATGGTGAGGCAGACAATGCAAACCAGAGAGCTTCTATTTTGACCAAGAAGCTTAAGATGAAAACTGTAATTATGTGCATCTGATAATTGTATATCATGTATCTCCATGGAGAAATCTCCAGTGTTTGGGGCCAAAGATGACACAGTAGTCCGGATACCATGGGACACATTTTGCATCTCCACTTGTCCCTGCATCCAGACTGCTGTGTGAATTATTTCCATTCTTCTTCTCCATTCAGATGAGATGTGGAGGGAGGTCAAATTTTCCGAGCCATTATAAACACAGGGAAGGATGACACGCTCCCCAATCACTCCTACTATGCATTCATCAGCTAAATGGTAAG
>NW_015737991.1:0-369 GCF_001515625.1 Sinocyclocheilus rhinocerous
TGATTGTTTGACAAACTACTCGGCAAACTACTTCCTCTTACCGCTGCTTTCTGATGGTTTGGAGAACAATGACTCTGAGTCGCCCCCCTGTCGTTTCACAGAATTATACAATGTCAAGCAAGTGTCAAAAAAGCCGTGACCATTTAGGGAGGAGCGCGCAGTCAGCAGGTTCGCAGTGTAGAGGATGGTGAAAGTATAAACAAGGCTTCAACTGCACAAACTGCTTCCACTACGAGAGAAAGTGGCAGCTGTGTGGTGTTTCCACCGCTTGCCGCGTCCCGTGTGAAAGGGCCTTTAAGCCAAAAGTGTAGCCTACTTGTCGGCATTCCGGCAGCCATATCACCCTGTAGCCCAAGACTGGTTGCCCAC
>NW_015737992.1:0-369 GCF_001515625.1 Sinocyclocheilus rhinocerous
AATAAGGAATCTTAGACATCCCTTTGTTTATTTACATTTTGTTGATACTGCTCGAAGCCACGAGAGGGCGAACTTACAGCAATGATTTGACCTGGTGCTATGTGTAATCCAAGTGTAGCTGTTCTCAAAAACAATGACTATGATCTTGAGTTATGTGATCTGATATAATTTATGCTGCTGCATTACCTATATTTCAAAATAATCTGAAAAAAAAAACAAAAACCTGAAAACCCAGAAAATATATTTTAGTTGCGTACGGAGGATTTCTTTCTCGGGAACATCATTTCAGTATACATCTGCCTAGTCTCAGTGCCTTTTACACGCTTTAACATTTGGTTGTGCAGTGCCTTTTTTGGGAAACGTCTTGTT
>NW_015737993.1:0-369 GCF_001515625.1 Sinocyclocheilus rhinocerous
TTTTAAGAACCGATTACATACAAACTTTAACCCACCCGCTAATTGATAATGAGGAGGTATTAGCTGAAGCATTCTCCCTCAGGCTGCGGACCATGGCTTACAAAGAATTTAGTCAAACATGTCACCATTATGAAATATAATGAAGACCTCACTGCCACAGAGTGCTTTAAACCACAGGTTGGATCACTGACAGTGACAGGATGTACATTTATTATTATTATCATTTTAATTTATAATTTTTTTATATATATTCTGAAAAATGAAACGAACATGAAAAGTTTATGCATACGTAAAAAAAAAGAAAAGAAAAAAAATGAACCAAATATTCTTATATAGAGAGTAGATCTCTCTCTCTCTCTCTCTCTCTCT
>NW_015737994.1:0-369 GCF_001515625.1 Sinocyclocheilus rhinocerous
GGACCTACACACACATTTCATGAGGAAAGTTAACGTGCACGTTATCATCAGCCCAGAAGTTTCATCTGAACTGCATGCGTTTCTACTTTCACATGCAAATGACTTGCTGCACTTATGAATATGATAACTTTCCGGCCATAGGCGGAGCGTGTGTAAGGCTGGGGAAGGCTTAGCCTTAGTGGCCAAAAATGCCACTAAATTGAATAAAATTTATTACGACTGTTGCTAACAAAATTTAAATGAATAGAAAGTGTCGATTGCGGCATTAAATTAAAATCTGCTCATGTTGCACCATATTTCATTTTAGCCGTTTTACAGTGTGATCAAAGAGTTTTTATATTTTTCCTATTTAAAACTTGACTCTTCTGT
>NW_015737995.1:0-369 GCF_001515625.1 Sinocyclocheilus rhinocerous
AATTATTTTCCCTTTTTTATTCATATTAAATATTCATATTCATATTTGATGTAACAGAGGAAAAGTGCTCACACAACTGAAAATAGGTGGCAGAAAAAGAGTGCAGCAGCTTTTGTTTTTGTTCTGATAACACAAGGCCACAACAAATAAGGCAGTATTCATTTTTTGTTCTTCAAACTAAACTTATGACTTCAGGCCAACCAAATTTAAATTCTGACTAGTGCAGTTCCAAACAACACATTTCACAGTGATTACGTATTAGAATGCATTTGATTACATGAGCATCAACATTAAGAAAGCAATCTGACCAAATACGTTCACAAAATGTACTCAAATTAATGAATCAATAAGTCGCTATTGAAAAAAAAA
>NW_015737996.1:0-369 GCF_001515625.1 Sinocyclocheilus rhinocerous
ATGGCAAAGTCTGTCACAATGCATTATAGCACTGACCATTCCTTGCCATTTATACAGGGGTTATTCAAATTCCTTCAGAGTTAACATGAAAATTGCTATTCATACTTCTTCAGAATGTCCAAGACTCTGTCTGTCAACTTTCACAAAATTTTACTGTAGAATTTTAGAGAAAATAAATGGCAACATCTGTCACAATGCATTATAGCACTGATCAATTCTTGACATTTAAGCAGGCATTATTCAAATGCCTTCAGAGTTAACATGAAATTTTCAATTCATTCTTCTTCAGGGCACACAAGACTGTCTGTGTTAACTTTCACTGCGTTTTACTGTAGAATTTTAGAGAAAATGAATGGCAAAGTCTGTCAC
>NW_015737997.1:0-369 GCF_001515625.1 Sinocyclocheilus rhinocerous
ACAGGGACATATTATAGACTTTTATTGTTTTTTAAAGGTGAAGCGAATGATTTTTGTGCTACTAGTGGGACAAATGGACTTTTTTTTGAAAAAAATTTTATACTCCTTGTCTTCCATTGGTTGGTTAAACTCACACCATTGGTTGAGCCAATGTTGCTGTGTCAGGCCACTCAAACGAGTTATGAGAACAACACAGCTTTGTTTACATGCTTTGGGGAATCAACCAAGCAAAAGTCTTACTACTGCTGCGTGTGTCGAAATTACTGTAATTACGAGATTGTAACTTGGAGATTCTACTTGGAGCCGTTCAAGGCATCGGACTCCGAAGTGTTTAGTTTCTATGGTAACTCTAATAATGGGTCCACATGC
>NW_015737998.1:0-369 GCF_001515625.1 Sinocyclocheilus rhinocerous
ACAAACATTTTCAAAAAGAGAGCAAATTTCCTCTTCCTCTTATCATGAGCATCAGGTCCCCGCAAGGCGGCCTGTCGCTCGAATCAATCCAACCCCTCGCCACATGGGCCGAGGCCTGACAGGCCATCCCCGCAGTATCAGACTGGGTTTTGGGGATAATAAAACAAGGTTATACACTTCAATTCGCTCGAAGACCCCAGCGTTTCAGCAACGTGGTTTCCACCTCGGTTCAGAGCAAGGACGCACACGTTCTGCACGCAGAGGTGATGAATTTCCTGGCGAAAGGAGCTGTAGAAACGGTTCCCCCGGCTCAGAGCGAGTCATGCTTCTACAGCCGATACTTCCTCGTCCCCAAAAAGGATGCCGGCC
>NW_015737999.1:0-369 GCF_001515625.1 Sinocyclocheilus rhinocerous
TAGACTAATTGATTATCAAAATAATCGTTTGTTGCAGCCCTAAAGACGTGTGACTAATAGAAGATCGATAAGTCACAGTGTGACCTCTTAGCTGAATTAAAAGGCGGCACACTTTTGGAGTCTCCAGTCTCCTACTCCAGTGGAGTAGACTGTTGTCATGAATCTAGTCCCTGTCATTCCTCCCACTCACCACCAGAGGTCTCCATAACCATTCAGACTATTCAATACTGGACTCCATTTCCCATAAACCCTCTGACTAGGAACTAATTACTTCCACGCCTGTTTCCAATCAGTCAGACTATTTAAGCTGCACTCATACACACTCAAATGTAAAAGATTGGATGACCAATAATTTTCTCCTATTAAATT
>NW_015738000.1:0-369 GCF_001515625.1 Sinocyclocheilus rhinocerous
ACAAGCAAGATCGTTTTGTGTGGCGATGTTGGTTTTGTTTACAGGCATCATCTTCTGCGTGTATACTTCTGGTAATGTACAGTAATGCTCTTGATCCAATCCTGACACTTCCAAATCCTTAAGAACATAACAGAAGATGGATTTGTCCTGATTCATGGTTCTCATTAGAATGTTAATTTTCTTTGCGGAAAGATCAAGCTTAGACATCAAACTCTCTGTACAGAAAGTTGCAGAGCTCCCAGAATCCAGAAAAGCATAAGTGGTCACAACTTTACTTCCCTTCTTAGATTTTACACATACAGGAACAATGGACAATGCACAATTATCTTTACCAGCCCCAGTAAGAGCACTGGACTGGAGAGAGACCAA
>NW_015738001.1:0-369 GCF_001515625.1 Sinocyclocheilus rhinocerous
TTGGGTTAGTCCATATATGACCCAAAGTTGGGTTGAAACAACCCAACACTTTTAGAGTGTAGTTTAAATTAATTTACTACCATTCCGAAAAGTGAAAAAGAGTCATTAAGATTTAGTAGGTGTCTCCAAATTGTAGACTGGTTGCATACATTTAACTCCGATGCCCATGATTGTCTGCAACTAATCTTTGAAGTTTTGTTTTTACCTTACTTTAGAGGAGAACTTACTGGTCGACCGAGGCCCAGTCCCAAGACAGTGATGATAACGGCAGCACTCGGAGAACCAGACTTCGACAGGTACACACACACAAACACAAGCATTCACATTTTTTGGCACATTTAACACTTGTCTTCTCTTGCTGAGTAAGAA
>NW_015738002.1:0-369 GCF_001515625.1 Sinocyclocheilus rhinocerous
ATCTTCCCGTTCTGGAAACGGTTTGTCCAGGCATGGGATGACTTGTATGACGTAGGTATGCTAAAGTTCAATGTCTGCATTAGGGACGCACAATATATCATTACCATATTGGTTATTAGTGATTTTTTTTATTTGTCATTATTGGATTCATATTGGCCAATATTTAATTGTGCACGCTCATTTAATTATTTGACAAGTTTTGAATAATTAAAATGGTTAATGTTTGTAAAATCAGTCTCTTATGCTCACCAAAGCAGCATTTATTTGATTAAAAAATACAGTAAAACAGTACAATTCTAAAATATTATTGCAATAAAAAAAAAAAGTTTTCTATTTTAATATATTTTAAAATGCAATTTATTCCTGTGA
>NW_015738003.1:0-366 GCF_001515625.1 Sinocyclocheilus rhinocerous
AGAGAGAGAGAGAGAGAGAGAGAGAGAGAGAGAGGAAGAGAGAGAGAGAGGTCTCGGCTGTTTCAGCACATCAATCAGAGTGTGTGTCTGTGAGAGTAATTAGTAACCTGCCGACGGGCAGCCTCTCTCTAATTGTTCACTGTTTTGCTGCAGCCTATTTCTCCTGCTCTTCCTTCATCTCCCTTACTTTCATGTACCGTCAGTCTTCTAGAGTGTTAATGTGTGGGGTGTATATGTGTCTGTGTGTGTGCTGTTGTGTGCATCTTGTGAAATGAGACTACAAAAATTATGACTGGAGGTGTGGAGACGGAAGAGAGGAAAAGACACACACACAAACACACACACACACACACACACACACACACA
>NW_015738004.1:0-369 GCF_001515625.1 Sinocyclocheilus rhinocerous
ACACACACACCTCCGACAGGGGTGTAGGGAGTAGCTGGACCTGTTGCCTGTGGTTCTGGACGTTCATTTTCTTTTCGCCTTCACCATTAAGGACATGAGTCCGTGCAGTCTTGTAAAATCAGTTCCGCCACCTGTGCGCTTTTATTTGGTGACAGCGCGATGAGCGCGTGATCGACATTACCATTCGCTTCTCCTCTCGGAACTCTGACGGGATGTCAGCCGCGGTTCGTAGAAACTCGTCCAAAACCGGGAACGGCGTGGAGTCCGATCCGGATGGAATTCGGACGATACGCAGAGAGCTGTCGACTGAGTACACACACAATGAATGGGATACTATTATGGAGTCTTCATCTAGAGGTAGGGACGCGG
>NW_015738005.1:0-369 GCF_001515625.1 Sinocyclocheilus rhinocerous
ACATGAGAATTCATAAAAATACACCTAATTTAATTTTTAAGTGTGTTTTGCCAGATTGCAGTAGGTCTTTTTTAAGGTTTCCAGCTTTTAGGTGTCACATTTACAGACATGGCAAATCTGTGGTTAAGCCTAGGTTGTGTCATGAAGTTGAATTGACATGTCATGTCGATTTCTGTAGGGAAAAGTGTAAGAACTTGAAGTCATTTTATTCTCATTTGAAAATACACATCAGAGAGGGGAAAACAGTTGCTTGCCCTTATAGACATTGTGACAAGAGCTTTCGTGTTTTATCCTCGTTCACATCTCACGTGAGTAGGACACATAAAGATGGTGCTGATGAACGTCTGGTTGATTCAGTAGTGAATCCCG
>NW_015738006.1:0-368 GCF_001515625.1 Sinocyclocheilus rhinocerous
GAAAATTCAGCTTTGATCACAGCAATAAATTACATTTTTAACATATAGTCACATAGAAAACACTTATTTTAAACTGTAACGATATTTCACAATATTATGATTTTTATTACTAGGTTTTTGATTAAATAAACACAGCATTGGCGAGCAAAAAGACTCATCTTAAAAACATTAAAACAAACTTACTGACTCCGAACTGTAGTGAACTTACAAAGTGTCTCAAACAAAACTCTGGAATATCTTTGTTAGATTCAATGTAACAAAAGTATGTGTGTGTGTGTGTGTGTGTGTGCGCTCTCACCCCTGACTTGCGCATACTCCCTCGTGGTTTGGGGACAGGTCTGCTGCTCTTGGTCTCGATGATTTCCGTC
>NW_015738007.1:0-369 GCF_001515625.1 Sinocyclocheilus rhinocerous
ACATGGGGATGCTTTCCGTGAATATAGTGGGTAAACGGACAAATAGTGGGTTGGTGGGACGTGGGGGGAGGGGACGAGCGGTCAGCGGGGGTCAAGGAGTTGTTCCGGCACAATAGCGGAGAAGTGGACAATTAGCGTGTTCGTGGGACAGGGCCCCTAGCCCAAGTGACCCCAATGTACCCGGTAGAGCGATGTACAAATAGTACTTTGGTGGGACATACAGGGCCCTGGGGTAAGAGCCCCATTCATTCACTCAAAGGGAGAACAGTCAAATAGTAGGGTTTTGGGAGCGACTACCCCGTATTACCCCTAAAAATAAAAAGTGAAAAAAAGTGACGTGACGTGGCCAAGTATGGTGACCCATACTTG
>NW_015738008.1:0-369 GCF_001515625.1 Sinocyclocheilus rhinocerous
ACAGCAACAACAACAACAATGGCAGACTACATGCTTGTGTTCGTGTTCTTCGTCTCCGTTTTTAGTGTATCTCTGTGGCAGAAATTCAGTGCCACATACTGGTCTGGCATGTATACTACATAATTTTGAGTACGTTTCAGTGGTTTCGTGTGTACGCAAATATCGGCTATTGGCCAAAATTATTTTAAAACATATCGCCATATCGGATATTGGCAAACATGTAATAACGTGCATCCCTAAAAAAAATATATATATATTCCATACATGTACAAGGAAGCAGAGATAAGCACCATTCTACATATTATATAAACACCATTTATATAAATATATATATTAGGGCTGTCAACGTTAACGCGTTAACGCATGCGA
>NW_015738009.1:0-369 GCF_001515625.1 Sinocyclocheilus rhinocerous
ACAGCCAAGCATCAACTACAGGGAGTTAAAGGAATAGTTAGATACCCAAAAAATGAAAATTACGTCATTATTTACTCACCCTCATATCTTGTTTTCTATGTTTTCTATTCATTTTTACAAACTGAAAACTATTTTTGTTAACTGACTTCATAAAATAATTGATTTCATTTGAATTTATTTGATTATAATTACAGTAAAAAAGTAATAATGTGAAATATTATTTCAATTTAAAAGCACTATTTTCTATTTGAATATATTTTAAATGTAATTTATTCCTGTAATGCAAAGATGAATTTTCAGCAGTCATTATTCCAGACTTTAGTGTCATGATCCTTTAGAAATCATTATAATATTCTGATTTGGTGATCA
>NW_015738010.1:0-369 GCF_001515625.1 Sinocyclocheilus rhinocerous
TCCCATTATCATTTTCAAAATATGAAAAATTGTCACCACTGTTGAAGATCGTATGATAAGTGTTCATGTCTAAACCCCTGAACAGTTACCGTTTTCTTTTTTTCAAAATTGGAGCCTTGTGGTGGTATTTGTTTAGCTGATTTTTTTCTTAAATTCAATAATGGTGATTGTCAGTCAATAAACCAAAGAAAGACCACTTCCTGTATGCTCATTCATCATGAGCTACAGATAGAAAGAGCAAACTCATCTGTTTCTTCAAAGTTTGATTCAGCAACGCACAAGCATTTGTTGTGAAACAACATTGTAATTGTTTTGAAGCAAATCGTTTTGAATTAGTAAAAGGGTCAAGAGACTACCTAAAGCAAACCT
>NW_015738011.1:0-369 GCF_001515625.1 Sinocyclocheilus rhinocerous
ACTATTATAACCCTGTGTTAAAGTTGCTATTGATTAAAGTGCTTGCATAATTGCAAACTAAATTCATAAAAAATGCATAAATATAATGCCATGGTTTAACCATGGTATGTTACTACTATTGTTTCTTCAACTGCTTATTCAAGGATTTCTAAGTGACAAGACGCCTGCAAGAGCGTCTCTCTAATGCATGTTATTTACACTGTGAATTAACTTCAGGCTTTCTTCCTGCCCCTACCAAATGTTCTAATTTCACCTCATCATGGATGACATAAACTATATGAGATCATCAAACAGAGAAAAACTGGCCCTCTGGAGTCATAGTTATTTTTTCTTATTTAATTGCCTCCTCCATGAAAATTCCCAAAGGTA
>NW_015738012.1:0-369 GCF_001515625.1 Sinocyclocheilus rhinocerous
TTTATGATTGCTCTGAATCCAGTCATCATACAAACTCATTTCATATCACAAAAACATAGGTAAAACGACAGAAGAGAAGAGAAGCATGCAGAGATTTTAGCTTTTTACCTTTACAAAGTAGTACTGCCACAAATACCATGGTACTGCAGTGCATATACTATGTCATTTACACACATGGTACCAGTGGCGTGCACAGACCTCCGGAGGGGCAGGGGCTAAGCCACGTTGCTGGGGGGTTCCCCTCTGTAGAAATGCACTGAATGGTATCATGTCACTATCTTCCTAAATAAAATCAAAGAGGCACCACTGCACATGTTCAAAAACATGTACAGGTGCATCTCAATAAATAAGAATGTCGTGGAAAAGTTC
>NW_015738013.1:0-369 GCF_001515625.1 Sinocyclocheilus rhinocerous
CAGCAACCAAAAGTTTGGTAACATGATTCTTAGGGTCTAAGACAATTGGATAAATAGCTTCAGAATCCAAATCTTCACTTTGACGGAGTCGTCCACCCACTCTTATCAGCTCTGCCACTGGATCATACTCAGGTGCCAAGTGAACTAAACGGCTGTGTCGGGGAACTTCATTACCATCTTTAAGCAGTTTATATTCCTCAGGGAAATCCTCCATCTGGGCTTGACGCAGGAGATACAATTCTGCTTGTGTTTGATAAGGTTTGGTGTCATTTCCAGAATCCAAAGAGAGGGTTTCAACTGTCGCTGCAATCAACTCTGACCAGGTATTAAATTGAAGCAAATCAAAACTTGGAAAGTTTGCTGGTGTCT
>NW_015738014.1:0-369 GCF_001515625.1 Sinocyclocheilus rhinocerous
AAATCAAGACTTTGTAAAAGAGCATAATAGGACCCCTTTAACGTTTTAAAAAGCTGTTCCCAGCAAGCGAATAGTGCCGACTGCAGTTACCCGGATGAGCCTGTGTTATTAGTTTTTACTGGTTGTGTAATAATCAACTGATCAGAGCACATACATTGAGCTTGGTAAATACAGAAGCTCAACTGTACTTGCTTGACCTGCGAGAACAAACCTCATTGGTTATTGCGCGTTAAGAAAGTTTGATTGAGCTTGTTCACAGTGTTTGATAGGCTCTATTTATGTGCATTTAAAATATTCAAAATGTTATTATTTGTGTTCCCAAGAAGAAGTCTAATAGGTTTGGAACAGCTTGAGGGTAAAAATATGCTG
>NW_015738015.1:0-369 GCF_001515625.1 Sinocyclocheilus rhinocerous
CTGAAGACTGCAGATCCACATGATTTTTCCACCTACACAGGCTGGTCAGGTGAATACCAAGCAGTTAAAGTAATGAGATTTATGGACTTTATTTATACCCAGAATAGGGTATAAATTGGTGTGCTGTTAATTTTTTGTTTGAAAAAAAAAAAAAAGAACATTCCTTTAAATTCTTAAAGTAACATTATTTGGATCCTACAGCATAGACAAGAAAATAATCTCATTCAGTGTTCAAATTTTAGTATTGACTGCATTTGTGAAGCTCAACCATCCAACTCTGGGAAATATATATTTTAATTAACTACAAACCATCATTCTGTCCAAACGTGGCTAGTTATTACCGACTGATACCTTAATTTAGTATAATTT
>NW_015738016.1:0-369 GCF_001515625.1 Sinocyclocheilus rhinocerous
TTTTTATTTCTCGTAATTTAATGTCAAATCAGGATACTGTGCTTTAATAGACCGGGTTAGAAGACGCAATAAATTACAATAAATGAATGTGCCCTATCAGTTACTCCACACCCAATCTGTTTATTTATTTGCAAAATATACACAAATATATCTGAATTCACATTGTAAGAAATGCTGACAGGGTAAATGTGTTGTGCCATACAGTAAATCGTGGCTAGCAAGCAAGTACACGTGTAAATGGCATGAATCAAAATAAATATGAATCACATAAATTATGTGAAAGTACATTAAACACCCACCGGCTGTTCTTTCTTTCCTTCTTTCTTCAGTGTTTTTGTTCCGGCGGGCTGAAGATAGTTTCCCAGCTGA
>NW_015738017.1:0-369 GCF_001515625.1 Sinocyclocheilus rhinocerous
AAAAAAAAAATGTTCTTCTAAGAACCGTTCACTGAAAGGTTCTTTGGGGAGCCAAAAATGGTTCTTCTATGGCATCACTGCGAGCCGAAAACCCTCTTTCAGAACCTTTATTTTTAAGAGAGTGTAACAACCATTTTTTTCTGATTGTAAAGAATATTTAATTAATCTGAACAACCTTTTTCCACTATAAAGAACCTCTTGTGGAATGGAAAGGTTCTATGGATGTTAAATGTTCTTCATAGAACCATCAAAGCCAATAAAGAACCTTTATTTCTAAGTGTAGTGTGCCAAACTCAGCAGAACATGCAGTGAAAATGCTTTGTAAACCTGTCTGTCATCATTTATATATCCATCCATGAACTGCAGAGA
>NW_015738018.1:0-369 GCF_001515625.1 Sinocyclocheilus rhinocerous
CTTTTTTAAATTGACTCACAAAGGTTAACTGAAATAAAATGTAAAAACTTATTTCAGCTAGGCAACATTTCTCATTTTAATTTAGTTTAACTTGACGTACTAAAATAACTAAAACTGAAATAAAAATGTATAAAAATTACAGACAAATATACAAAAAAAAGACAAAAACACAACAAAATTATTAAAACGTTAACTAAAATTAAAACAAAATCAGAAAATATAAAAATAAAAACTGATTCAAAAAATTAATAAAAACTATAATAGTATCTCAATGATACAAAAATAACACTGATTCAAGCAATGTGACAAAAAGTCAATTCTAATTTGGATTTAGTTGAGTTTGTGAATTTGCTTGAATAAGTCATATGA
>NW_015738019.1:0-369 GCF_001515625.1 Sinocyclocheilus rhinocerous
ATATATGCGCAGCCACACCAGATGTTTACTGAGAAAGAGTGTTAGTACTTTGATTGATAACTGAAAGATATTTATTAAAAATACAGTTAATTAAGGATTGATACAGGAAAGGCGCTGTGGACTCCAGCGGCTGTGAGTGTGATTCTGTGTGATTCTGCACGTCTGGTTTTCATCTGTCTGGCGGTTTGTATGTGGTTCTGGTCCAGCGGTTGCCCATGACAACACACTCTCATCCGTGCTGCTGTGTGTGTGGTTTCCCATGAGCTTTCATTGAGATTCACTGCTGCACAAACATCCATCCAATCACCTGATGCTGCAGCTGTCAGTCACACCAGTGTTTCACACACACACACACATATATACACACTG
>NW_015738020.1:0-369 GCF_001515625.1 Sinocyclocheilus rhinocerous
ATAGATGAACTCTTTATGAACACCATCTATGGAATTCAGTTCTCAAGGCTTAAGTGCTCAAGACAAACTTTGTCAGCATTTACTTAACATGAATTTTTAAAAATCACACTCATTTCGTAATGATACAGATATGCTGTTGTCCATGGTGTGTTTTCAAATTGTTATATCTATTGCTTCGACTAAAGCTGTGTCCATTCAGTAACCCAAAGCTGAAAACTTCAACAAACAACCAAGAAGCCCTGTTCATTTGGCTGTTACAGAGTTCAAGACTTTTGATACACTTTTGCTGTTGTTGTTTTCCTTTGAAAAAAGAGAAACACAGCTAATAAATTCATAGGTGTATCTCTGCGAAGGCCACAGGGTTAGTGA
>NW_015738021.1:0-369 GCF_001515625.1 Sinocyclocheilus rhinocerous
GGTTGTCCTTCAAACAAGGTCTTGTAAGGAAACACATGGTCTTACACATTGAAGGTCATTGACCCTGTAGATATTTTGTGACCTTTAGTGCTTAAAGGGTGAAAATGGATCTGGTACACACTTTTTTTCTGTGGAGGTGTGAAGTGTGTGTTATTTAGTGCATGTGTGAGGGTTTTAGTGTGTGTTTGTGTCTGTGTGCGCGCTTGGGTATTTGGTAGTTGCAGAAGGACTTTCATAGGACCTTTGTTAGTGATGTGCAAGGACAGATGTACGTGGAAGAATATGACTGATTTATTTATCATAAACATGCTCCCAAAGTGAAGACTGTTCCCGGAGGTGAGCAGCATAATTATGTTGCCTCCTAAGAAG
>NW_015738022.1:0-369 GCF_001515625.1 Sinocyclocheilus rhinocerous
ACACACACAATTTAACAAACGTAACCCTAAAATCTCCCACTCATTTACCTCTGTCACACACTTACCAGAAAGGGAAGATAATGAGTCTGGTTACCATGAAGACCAGCGCGAACACCACAAAGATACTGTTGCAGGTCGTCTCCAATCCAGCATAGTTGAACATCTTAGCAGACTTCGAGAAACAGAAAAACGACAACACAAAACACCCCATACATACACTGACATTCAAAAGTTTGGAGTCGGTAAGATTTTTTAACGTTTTTGAATGAAATTTAGTGCTCATCAAAAGTACAGTAAAAACCTAAATGTTGTCAAATATAATTGCAATTTAAAATAACTGTTTTCTATTTTAATATATTTTAAATGTAA
>NW_015738023.1:0-369 GCF_001515625.1 Sinocyclocheilus rhinocerous
TGATGTTAAGAGTGTACTTTCAGATATTTAAAAAGCTGTGCCATTGTACAAACATAAGCTTTTATATATACAATATTAAATAGTATATCAGTCTGCCGAGTAAACTAAACAATTTACTAGCCAATGGCGATTTTATTGCCAAGGTGTGTGTAGAGGGCTGTTAAAACTGAGCATTGAAATGTGTTCAGAATACAGTGAACTGCATACGTCCAATAAGACACAAAATTTGACTGAATTGGAATATTGACAGTTTTGTAAGTGCATAAATGACAACAGAAATGTGATTTACCAGACTAATGCATGGAATAAATAGGGGGATACATCTTTAGTATTGGCCATATTACCAAGTAAATTTGTTGTAAAATGTCA
>NW_015738024.1:0-369 GCF_001515625.1 Sinocyclocheilus rhinocerous
ATCATGCACTGCAGTATGAATAATTATTGTCACCACTGTTGAGGACCGTATTATAAGTGTTCATGTCTAAAAGCCTGAGTGATGCAGTTCATTGTTTCCCCAATATTTAATCATTACAATGGCATTTGTTTAACTAAACTTTTTTTGGCAGTTCTATAATAGCTGAATGTCAGTCAATAAACCAAAGAGAAATCACTTTATGATGTTCACTCAAATGAGTTATTAGCAGAAAGTGTAAGTTCATCTGCAAGCTTTGATTCAGCAATGCACAGATATATGTTGTGAAATAATATTGCAATTGCATATAAGCAAATTATTTTGAAGTAGTAAAAGGGCCAAGAGCCCAACTAAAGCAAACCTTGACCACAA
>NW_015738025.1:0-368 GCF_001515625.1 Sinocyclocheilus rhinocerous
AATAATGTTCTTTTTAGCAGCATCATATGACCCCTTTAAAACCGACTGTAAGCACCAGGTACGTACAAGACAGTATTTTAAGAGTTTTGTTATTCACACTCCTGTAATTTAAAGTAATAAAATAATAAAGTTCTGTCGATATTTACTCACCCTCATGTCATTGCAAGCGTTTATGATATTCTGTAAGTCTAAATCAGCTGACCAGGGTCTGTCAAGAAGTGTATATGACTCCATATTCTGTTTTGAAGATATATAACAGCTTGCTAAAAACAGACCCTAATAAGGTCCGTTCACAAGAACGATAACTATACTAGCGTCCACACCAACGGACAATAACGTTCAGTTTATTATAAGCGCGCGCTTCCTTT
>NW_015738026.1:0-369 GCF_001515625.1 Sinocyclocheilus rhinocerous
ATCTATCTATCTATCTATCCATTTGTCCATCCATCCATCCATCTATCTATCCATCTCTCCATCCATCCATCCTTCTATTTATCTGTATCTATCTATATGTCCGTCTGTCCATTTGTCCATCCATCCATCCTCCTTTTATCTATCTATTTGTCCATCCATCCATCCTTCCATTTATCTGTATCTGTATTTCTGTCTTTCTATCAATGGAAATCCTGTCACATATCACAGAACTCTAGAACAGGGTCAAAGATTGATTTTCGTTTTGAAAAAAAAAAGGAAAAGGAAAGAAAAAACAACCGGGATCTACAGATTCCTTTGGTTGTTTTCTGTCGCTTTTAAAAAGCTCCTTGTGCGTAGATGACATTTTAA
>NW_015738027.1:0-369 GCF_001515625.1 Sinocyclocheilus rhinocerous
ATATCATTTAATACCTAATTACATTAGAAATCTAGTACTTTCTTACTTTTTACTCAAGTAAAAGTAATTCAAAGTTTTACTTAAGTACAAGAAAGTACTATATTTTTAATGTTCTTAAGTATTAAAGGTAAAAAACTACTTTTATTTATGAAATGTAGTGCAGTAAAAAAAGTATGACATTATGCTTTGGAATGTAGTTAAGTAAAGTTTTCCAAAGAAAAACACTCTGATGAAGTACAGATACTTTTTAAATTTGAGTAGAAGTAAAAATACTTCACTACTGTCCACCTCTGTTTATTATATGCCTTTGTCAGTTTTATATTTAGCTTTAAAGGTCCCATATTGTCAAAACTGAAATTTCCTGGCTTT
>NW_015738028.1:0-369 GCF_001515625.1 Sinocyclocheilus rhinocerous
GTATCTTGAACCCCGTTTAGTACCGCATCCCTCCATGCTTCCCTCCATCCCTGCATCGCTCCTGGCTCTCCCTGTCTCTTCTCTTCCTCCAGGATAATGTATGCTACATACACCAGCAGCTCTTTATTGCGTGAGGGAAGAGCACTGGAGTTGCGTACAATGACAAACATTTTGTTCCTTAATGTGCCATAGAGCAGACTGAGATCTTTCTCTTTATTGACTAGTTCGATGGGATAGTCTTCTTGATCCAGAGCTTGATGCTCCTTTTGAAACTCCAGGCATAGTGACAGTAGATTCACGTAGGCCTCCTCTAAAACTTCCATATCTATCAGTTTGTTAATCTCCATTACTGCAGAAAATAACAGAAAA
>NW_015738029.1:0-369 GCF_001515625.1 Sinocyclocheilus rhinocerous
GCTGGCTGCCTGGGGACGTGACCTGATGGAGGGCGGTGACCTGAATTACTACTTCAACTGGATTAAGACCCAGCTCAGCTCTCAGGTAGAAAACAAAGAGATTATATCCTAAAATCAACGTAGCGTCTCTCTCCAACCAATTAAAGGAAGAGTTCACCCAAAAATGAAAATTCTGTTATCATTTACTCACTGTCATGTCATTCCAGACCTGAATGACTGACTTTCTTTATTGGAACACAAAATGGCGATGTTATATAGAATGTTAGTGACTGAGTCTCAGTGTCCATTTCATTGCATCTGTTTTCATAAAATGAAAGTGAAGAGAGGCTGCAGAAGACGTTCTGCTTAATATCTATATAATATAATATA
>NW_015738030.1:0-369 GCF_001515625.1 Sinocyclocheilus rhinocerous
GTAAACGTAAAGAAATAGCCACGTGTTCATTGCAATCATTATGTATGTCTGCTATTAATCTATTACTCCACTGAAATTGTAAGTCCAAGAAGTTGGATAAAACTGCCACAGACAAGGACTGCTTGTTAGTCAGAAGGTGGCAGCAGAGCACTAAAATGCTTACATCATCTAAATTAGGCTAAATCTGCCTGAGAAGCAGAATTGTACTAGTTTTTCAGAGAAGTACAATATTCTGATTCACATTGGATGAAAAATATTTTTGTCTTAAACCAAATTCATGAAATTTTGCTTATAAACATTTTTTTTAAAAGATATTTAGATATTTTTTACTGGAAACAAATACTACATCAGCCATCACTTACAGAACAT
>NW_015738031.1:0-369 GCF_001515625.1 Sinocyclocheilus rhinocerous
ATTAGGTATTGTGCTGATCCACGCTGAAGAGCTGTCCTGCGGTGCGTCCTGCTTGACCTAAGCAGCGCTCCCAGCATCCGTGCCTTTCCCTGCAGCCCAGCTGTGAGACAGCAGCGCTCCACGCACCGCCGCGAGCGTCGTCTTTCAACCGGTAGGTTTTATTTGGCGTGTTGTGAATTATTTCTTGCATGAGAGCAAAGCAAGTTTTAATATACATTTCTTTGTTAATATGGTTTATTTATGGCCGATATAGAAATACCTGCCGCCACCAAACAGTTGGTCACACTTTACATTTTATTGGTTATGCCACTGTGTTACAAAATACGTAATTTTCATTGTTTTTGTGGAGCTTCTTATAATGACACAATG
>NW_015738032.1:0-366 GCF_001515625.1 Sinocyclocheilus rhinocerous
CACACACACACACACACACACACACACACACACAAACATACACAAAAAACACCAAGCTGAAAGAAACGTTGAATGTACCATGACAATGAAATGCGTTTTTTTTTAATCTCTTATATTTTTTGAAATATATTATATTATATTATATTATCGTTCAAAAATTTGGAGTCAGTACGTTTTTTTTTTCAAGAAATTAATACTTTTATTCTGCAAGGATGCATTAAAGTGACAGCAAAATCATTGATAGTGTTACAAAAGATTTATATTTCAAATAAATGCTTTCTTTTGAATTTTCTTTCTTATCAAAGAAGTGATAAAGAAAAGTAACTGTTTTCAACACTGATAATAATAAGAAATGTTTCTTGAGCA
>NW_015738033.1:0-369 GCF_001515625.1 Sinocyclocheilus rhinocerous
ATCGAAAGTGAAAGTGAACAGCGAGCGCTCATTCAAAAGAGATTACATTCTTCGCATATGGATAGCATCCCCCTGATGCACGAAAATTATATGCAATAGTGCTGTTTACGGGAGTGGGCAGGACTGGACACAGTCCTCGCAGGGCTCTAATACAAAAACGCACACTATGAATAGCGACTGTAGAAAGCAAAAGCCGAATCCCGGACATTTTGAGTGATTTAGAAATCCCGGCTGGACGCATTTTTTAAGGTCAAAAAAGAGGACATGTCCGGGAAAAAGGACGTATGGTCACCCTAATTAAATGTAAACAGGTATGCACTGCTATGCTACTACAGGTATTTTGAACAATGCAACTTGAACTTGTACAAA
>NW_015738034.1:0-369 GCF_001515625.1 Sinocyclocheilus rhinocerous
ATTATTGAACCGCTGAAATGAGTTTGTTTTTCACTGTGGCATGAAGGGATAATAATGATAACATGAGGAAGCGAGCCACATGTTTATCGGCTCTCTGTGTTCCTGCCAAAAAAACGTCTCTTTTTTATATTGAGCCAAACTATTATGATTAAGACAAATGCTAAAGGCCTTAATGAGCAGAATTTATGTCATTAGACCAACAAATGTGGCTTTAACATTACTGCGGTGACCTTTGTTTCTGCTTTTATCTTTACTAAGATGTTTTGTCTCAGTGAGTCTCTCACAGATGGAGAAGCACCTGTCAGACGTAAGTAATAAGAAAAGTTTTACGGTAAAAAACCGGCAGCTGTGGTTGCCGGAATTTTACTG
>NW_015738035.1:0-369 GCF_001515625.1 Sinocyclocheilus rhinocerous
ATCGAGAATCGAATCGGGACATCTGAATCGATACCCAGCCCTAATTCTGAGCGTGTCTTTCTGAAAGGCTGTCAGGGGTCTGTGAAGCGTGCGATTCCAGCATCTTCCGTTTCACTCACTCCAGTCTAATCACACTCACAGCAATTAAACAGCCGCGGCTCTCTCAGGAGCACTTTGTGTGCCAAATTAAAACACACTAAATTTAGAAAGACCCAGCCGGAATATCAAGACCTCCCTCTTCACTACAGGAGAGAGAGAGAGAGAGAAATTTACCTTTTCTTTCAGCAGTTCTTTAAATGCCTGCTTTGCCTCCTCTTTTGTGTTCCACTTGTAAACTTTCTTCACCAGCTCAGGTCTCTCCTCCTTAGA
>NW_015738036.1:0-369 GCF_001515625.1 Sinocyclocheilus rhinocerous
ATTTTAGCCCGGGACTAAGACTAAAATGAAAATAGCTGAAAAAATTAACACTAGTAATGAGTGTTACCTTGGCTTCCCTCTAGGTTGGTAACCGAGCAGAAATTTGCCTGGCAGGTCTCTACAAGCTGAAACGAAGTAGGGGATGAATGTCGGCTTCTCTTTTTTGGTCCTTACGAGAAGCTCCTCCATTTTCTGTACAAAAGGCAAGAAAGGATAAATGCACAACTGTACAATTTATAGGGGCCACTTAATCTATAATAAAAAAAACTTTAAAAAAAGTAGAAATCAAGATAAAGAGGAAAAGGAAAGGTGTACGTCCTCAGAATGATAACACACCTTCCTATCACCTCCATTGCACTCCTGGAAGTA
>NW_015738037.1:0-369 GCF_001515625.1 Sinocyclocheilus rhinocerous
ATTTGAATATTAATGAAATAATGAATAATAAAAACAATAAATAAAATAAGTAGTTTATTTTTAAAAAGTTTAAAAATGTTTATTTACACCCACTGTCTGATTATTTGACTTGACCTTTACCTTATTCCTGTAGTGTACTTTGAGGTGTATGTGATATTTGGGGGCACTGTAGAACAAAACAACAATAATAATAAAAACAAACAAATAAATAAAAATAGTAAATAGTATAAAATAGTGTAAATAAAATACATAGCATTAATAATAAATATTTAATTTAAAAACTAATAAATAATAATTATTAAACAGTACAAATAAAATAAATAATAATAATAATTTAAAAACGAATAAATAACAATTATTAATAGTATA
>NW_015738038.1:0-369 GCF_001515625.1 Sinocyclocheilus rhinocerous
ATTTCTATTGAAACCTGTATGTCAAGTATTTAAATATATATAACACTACAATAACGCACTACAGTTAATAATCAAGCACTTTACATGCACTTTAGCATGTAAGTCTGCACATAAAAATAAGTGTATTTCTTAAAAGCATGGCAAAATGTTATTAAAACTGATTTAAATGGTACTTTAAAGTAAAACTTTTAATTTGACATTATTGCAAAATGCACTCTTTAAAAGTGTGCTTAAGTGTGTTAAGAAACACTTTTGTTTTATTAATATAACATTATCTGCCAGTAATAGTTTAAAATGATACTTTTAAGTTTTGAAGTACACTGTAAGTGCACATTCAATACAATTAAGCACACTTCTTTTTCACAAGGG
>NW_015738039.1:0-369 GCF_001515625.1 Sinocyclocheilus rhinocerous
CTTGCATTCTGACATTAATGCATCGAGGGGTGTAATTCCAATTTGTTCCAAAGCAACTATTAATTTGCCCATTTCAGGGCCGTGCTGGAGAAACCCCTGTAAGGCCACTGAACCATGAAAGACTATCTGAAGGGCTCTGTTTCTTTCGTTCTGTTTTTTTTAAGGCGAAGGATTTCGATTGATGCGCATTGATGACACGTCGCCGGTTTCTGCAGCGGTTCGCGACGGACCCCCTGAAGCTGAGCGCTCAGCATGCAGCGTGCGAAGTGTGTCATTAGGGTTGTAATAATGGCAGCGGGTGTGCTTATGTCAGAGTGGCCTTCTTGTTCAAGACCCCCATGCCCCCTTCTACAATCTGATTGCAGCCTC
>NW_015738040.1:0-369 GCF_001515625.1 Sinocyclocheilus rhinocerous
ATTTCATATTTCAGATACTAGTAAATAGTATTTATACTATGCAGAGAATGACATTTTTGGTATGCATCGAATGCATTTGCAAAATGTTGTACACAAAAAAGAACAATGCATCAAATACTGTATCCCACAATTCAATGCACTCAGCATGCACTTAAAATTGTGATGAATGAACCCAGAGGTCACATCCTCTCCTGTGATAACAATGTAGCATGCTAGAAACTGAGCAAAAATATACAATTTGGTGCAGATGCTGATATTTATATGGCAAAAAAGTGAGATGACATTCTGAAAGCTTGTAATGTAAATCATTGAGATCTTTATAACAGCATAACAGACATACACATAAAATGCATATAAATAACAGTTGCC
>NW_015738041.1:0-369 GCF_001515625.1 Sinocyclocheilus rhinocerous
ATTTTCTTACACTCAAGTTGTTCCAAACCTGTATGAATTTCTTTCCTCTGCTGAACATCAAGATATTTTTAAGGGGACCGTTTCTGGTCACCTTTGACTTCCACTGTATTTTTTCCCATACTATGGATGACAATGGGGACCAGCAACTGTTTGGTTACCCACATTCTTTAAAATAACCTTTTTCAAAAGAAGAAAGAAGCATACAGGTTTGGAGCAACTTGAGGGTGAGTAATGACAGACAGGATTTTTATTTTTATCCCTTTAATCCAATCATCAAAATCATAGAGCCTAATTTGTAGGCAAAGACAGATTCAAACTACACAGTTATTGTGTCAATCAAATTCCTATTCGTCTCCAAACAGAAAAAAA
>NW_015738042.1:0-367 GCF_001515625.1 Sinocyclocheilus rhinocerous
ATATATATATATATATATATATATATATATACAGTATATATTATTGTGAGTAATAGATTAAGATTAAATTGGATATGATTAAATTAAAGATTAAATTAATTTACCCTATACCTAAATGTTATAATAATTATAAATTCAACATTTCTTCACGTTGCATTTTAAACATTTATTATTAATACCATGAATTTCTGGAAATACCCCATATGTTGTGTATGATAACATCTTTAATATTAATAATAGAGTTTTGGGTAAATTGGAAAAAAAATAAATCAAGTGTGTGTATACGGTTACGTTGCTACTGTGAGAGAGCGAAGAATGAGGAGTACATCAACAAGGAAGTTTTAATAAAATCAAGGGAACCAGGAAA
>NW_015738043.1:0-369 GCF_001515625.1 Sinocyclocheilus rhinocerous
TGCCAGTCATTTTCCTTTTTTTTTTTTTTTTTTTTTTACAGTGCATGAACAACAACAAAAGTATAAATTCATTAGTCAAAAAGTTTATCAACTTATCTGATCTGATTTCAGGCTTTGTAAACCATCAGAGGCCTTAATCTGTGTAAAATCTGTTTGTTCATCAGGTGTGTTTGGTGAGTCGGTGTCAGTGATGGAGGGAGATTCTGTTACTTTAAAAACGAAGGTTACTGAAATACGTGCAGGCGACGATGTACTGTGGAAATTTGGAGCTGGAAAGTCTCTCATAGCTAAAATGAAGAAAAAGAAGCAAATCTTCTCCACATATAATGGTACTGATGGGAGATTCAGAGACAGACTGAAGCTGGACGA
>NW_015738044.1:0-369 GCF_001515625.1 Sinocyclocheilus rhinocerous
AGACATTCAATGGTCTGACAGTCAATGGTCTTCCTGTAATGCATATGATTTCTCTCATAGAAACTGTAGAGCGTTCCTAAGTGAAGACAGGATGTTGCAAAATCAATAATGTTTATGTCATCATGCGCCTCTACAGCGGGATTTATCTAAATGGAGGGAGGAGGAGACTCTGCCTGAGCTGATGTTGCTGAGAGACTGTGATGGGAAAGGAGGGGACCGGGACTCTTAACTACAGATTTACTCAATATGAATGCAGAAGAGCACTTAAAGGGATAGCTCACACAAAAAATTCATTTCTGCACCCTTATATCCATTCAAATAGTCCATACATACAAAATGATTACATCATTACATCACTTGCTCACCGAT
>NW_015738045.1:0-369 GCF_001515625.1 Sinocyclocheilus rhinocerous
ATTTTGATGAGATTTTCAAATGCACTTTAGATAGTTATGCTGGTCCACATTCAGATTTTTGGTATTTTTCTATTTTTCGAAATTTATTATCCTGCTTTTCTTTTCTTTTAGTTAATGTTCTGCTATTTTCAAAAAAATTAATTGATGGGCAATACATAATAAAGCTACTAAAAATATATTTTACAGGAGCGCCAAATTCATTCTCATGCATGATTTGTTTTTAGTTTTATCATTTGTCTATGCATGCAAAGCAACACCTTTACATCACTACATATTATATTATAAAGATTTGCAAATTATGCAAGGCAAACATTTGTATATTTTTTCCTAAACTTCTTAAACTTACACACACACACACACACACACATA
>NW_015738046.1:0-369 GCF_001515625.1 Sinocyclocheilus rhinocerous
GGAACCTCAACCGGTATGTTTCTGTACCGATCTCATATTTTTTTAGAATTGCAGCTTTCACTTGGTCATAGTCTCTGGTTTGTGAGGGGTTCATAGCTACAAAAGCACTTCGGGCCTTGCCAGTTAACAAGGGAATAAGACGAACGGCCCAGTCGCCCCTTGCCCACTGATACACCTCTGCAAGTCTTTCAAAAGTTGTAAGGTAGTGTTCAATATCATCACTGTCCTCCAGCTTGGCTATTCGAGGTTCATGGTCTATCACCCGCTTTGCAGCTCCTTCCGAAGCTCCATTTCTTGTCCGCTCCATGTCTAGCTGCATTTGGGTGACCTGGTGGCTGAGGACCTTGTAATTTTGTTCGCGGCGAAAAG
>NW_015738047.1:0-369 GCF_001515625.1 Sinocyclocheilus rhinocerous
TGTTGATGGTCATTTAGCCACATTGTTACTTGGAAACCATGCGTCAAGACTGAGAGACGGTCTAATTTCCATAGAGAATTAGGTCCTTTATGGAGAGGCTTTTTCTATAATGAGATGCTCTTTGCTGGATGGTAGGCCTAGTGGTAAATGACAGTAATCCATCAGGGTTAAGGGCCTGTCAATTTCCCTTCCGCGTTTTTTTGTCATGCAGGTTCAGGAAATGTTTTATTCAAAGAGTGCAATTTTAACGGGTTCTTGTTACTGGTGAAACTATGCTATTACCGGCCTGTTTTATAACAAGGTTATTTTAGAGTTTTTGTGTTATTTAACCCTTAAATGCATACCTCGGGTCTTTAGCGACCTGGGACA
>NW_015738048.1:0-369 GCF_001515625.1 Sinocyclocheilus rhinocerous
AAAACAATGGCGGACTGATGACAGCTCACTCAGGGCGGGTCTGTGCTAAAATGCCAGTGTCAGTCAATATTCGTGGGAGGAGCCTTGGCCTGTGTGATGTACATCAGGCCAGAATCTGTGAATGACTCGATCTGTGAAAGCGATTATTATTTTTGGGGATTTAAAAAAAAAGTAAAAGTGAATTTTGTATCTGATGACCCCTTTAAACAATCTAGATCCACTTTACATTAGTTTACTATAACAAAACCAACCACTTCTGAGTCGCCATAAAAAGCGGCAAGATCCAGTGGAGTGCGTCCGCTCTTGTCTGCATGGGCCGTCGCTGCACCTCTTTCAACCAGAGCACGGACCAATGGGAGGTGGCCTTTA
>NW_015738049.1:0-369 GCF_001515625.1 Sinocyclocheilus rhinocerous
ATCCTGGGGGCCATCATTGCAGACTCATGGCTGGGCAAGTTCAAGTGAGTTTTAGGACTTGGAAAATATAACATACTACCATACTAACCATACTAGGAATACAGTATGCGATATACAATGTCAGTGAATTTAAAACTTTTTGATTCTAATGATCCCCAACTATGATGGTACCCTTTCCTACAATATCAAAACAGCTATACTACCATTCAAAAAAAGGAACCATGGTTTCCACATAAATAGCACAACTGCTGTGCTTTGATAATAATGTTTCTTGAGCACCAAATCAACATATTAGAATAGATCATGTGACACTGAAGACTGGAGGGAGTAATGGCTGCTGAAAATTCAGCTTTGACATCACAGGAATAA
>NW_015738050.1:0-369 GCF_001515625.1 Sinocyclocheilus rhinocerous
AGCTTAGTCCTTATGGTGCAACACATTCTTAATCTTTCAGTTGTTATAAAGGTATCTTCTGAAGAAGAAAATCGATGCATAAAGTTACATAATTTATTGCTAAATGAAAGTACAAGTTTAATTGTGCCGGATATTTTCGATACAGATTGTAAATCAATAAAACTTATTTTCATGACCTTTCTAGACATGGACATTTCAATTTAAAATTATAAACAGAGACTAAAGTTAGTAGATTTCACAATATTCATGATACTGTGGGCAGTAGATGAAAATAATATTTGAACAGTAGCAGCACCTTTTATAACTCCGAAGTAGGAAAAAAATGAAGCCATAAAAATGTTTTTATAACTTACCAATCTGACGGCACCA
>NW_015738051.1:0-369 GCF_001515625.1 Sinocyclocheilus rhinocerous
TTTCAAAGTCTTTCTTCAGTGATTCTGTGTCATGAATCTCTTTATCTCTGTTATCTGTCTCGTGACAAAATAAATGTCGTCACACATTAAATGAGGATAAACAATAAATAGCCATTTAAATAGCCAGTATTTTGTGTAACATTAAACCCAATATCTACTTCTGAATTAAAAACAGTAGAAATCAATCCATTTCTATCACTTAGCTTTGCAACAGTATCTAACAAATACACTTATTTTGTAAAAAGCAAACCATGAAATGTGAGTGATCAACTTTACATTTGATTTTTTGTCATCCTCAAAATCGCTTTATCAGATTGGGATCTTGTAAACATTATTTCCAGGCATACTGATTAAAACATCTTTACTCCT
>NW_015738052.1:0-369 GCF_001515625.1 Sinocyclocheilus rhinocerous
AGGAATTGAAAGGTTCTTTTATGGAATTTTAGGAACTTAAAGGTTCTTTTATGGAATTAAAGAAACTAAAGGTTCTTTTATGGAATTTTAGAAACTTAAAGGTGTTTTTATGGAATTTTAGGAAATTAAAGGTTCTTTCATGGCATTAAAGATTCTTATGGCAATAAAGCTTCATTTATGACATTGTAGAACTTAAAGATTCTTTATCATTGTAGGAACTTATGTTTTCTTAAAACATTAAAAAGGTTCTTTTAGAAAGCTTCTCTTATGTCATCCGTCTGTAAAACCCTTTTTGGAAGCTTTATTTTTAAGAGTTTAGACACACAGATGTTGAAAATGAAGTTTTTCATTTGACTCTTTTGATGGAGC
>NW_015738053.1:0-369 GCF_001515625.1 Sinocyclocheilus rhinocerous
GTTAATATTGAGTTACTCTGGGTATTTTTGCTCTGCCTACAAAAATCAACAACTGTAAATTGTAGTAAAGAGTATACAAACTAAAGTAAACTATAAAAAATAAAAACAAGAGAGGAGATTCTTAAATCATTTTGAATCATCTTGATGCAAAGTGTATTAAACTGCAAACTCTTATGTCAAAGAGAGAGAGTTACGTGGGTTAACTTGTAGGGATTAATTGTGCACCACAAGAATATTAATGTGTGCTAAATAGTGTCCATTTTTGATTTCACATAGTCCTTTTATGTTCAAGCAGCACACAAAAGCTTCAGTGTTTTTGAATGAATCGCTTAAAGGGATAGTTCACCCAAAAATGAAAATTCTGTCATT
>NW_015738054.1:0-369 GCF_001515625.1 Sinocyclocheilus rhinocerous
AGCACTTGACAAACGGATAGCGACTCCTAAGTAGCACTTAAGCACAGCTACGTGCGATTGCGGTAAGTGCATTTTGGGGAAACGCACGTGAAACAATAATGAAAGATCGTAAAATGACTCGTAGAAGTCCTAAGATCAATCGTTATCGAGAAACGCAGCCTTGGTCAATGTCTATGGGATTTTTTATTTTATTTTTTCATTCTTAAACCAAGTTAAAGTTTTAGGTCAACTTGAAAGTTCAGTCTTTAGTGTTCTCTATCAGCAGGATTTAGTCACTGTCCACTTCATTGGTGCTGAAATTCATTAAAAGCATCATAGTCATTCGCTTTCTCTTTAGTTTCATACTTATGATTATGTGTCTGATCTTAA
>NW_015738055.1:0-369 GCF_001515625.1 Sinocyclocheilus rhinocerous
AGGGCCTCACTTTATACAATAGCATACCTCCTTACAATATTATGAATTCTAATAGCCTTTTTACTTGTGCAATTAGCTCTCTCAGTCTTGCATGGATGTGACTTTTAAAAGATGCAAGGGTGCAGAAGAAGCCAATCTGCTTCTCCAGTCAATTATGAGCAGGGACCTGGAGTAACGGAAAGAGAGCAACTGGACAGAGAGAAGAGAGACAATGCACACAAACCACAATTTAACACCATAATTTTTAAACAGAAATGAAAGTACACATTTTAAAATTAAAAGTATTAGAAAATGAATAAATAAAATAAATAAATGCCAATTCAATATTGTAAAAGCTGTACTGTTCATATTAAAACTTTTAAAAGTTTT
>NW_015738056.1:0-369 GCF_001515625.1 Sinocyclocheilus rhinocerous
AGGTTACGTTAGTAACCGAGTACGTTTCAGCTAATTGTTCCTATGAGCAAGACCTCTCAAAGTCTGCTTGTCATACTAAAAAGAAACTATGATTCTAACCACATGTCGAGAGCTGTAGTTCCATCCACATAAATGTGCAATGCTGTTTTTGAATGTTTGTTGGAGCTACAGTTTTGGGAAACACCAAATCGTTGAACTGTATTGGTAACGATGGAACTCACAAACATAGTTGGCTAGCCATGCTTTTGGAAAACACATCCCAGATAGACCAGCACTAGCCAGCATAAACAGCCTAGCTTTAAGGCTGTGAGAAATAGGAGTGCTGAGGGTGAAGCAACACCTTCAGGTAGATTTGCATAACTTGCATAT
>NW_015738057.1:0-369 GCF_001515625.1 Sinocyclocheilus rhinocerous
CAACATCATATGTCCCCTTTAACACACACTAAATCCATACTATCTCGAATACCGCTCCCAAAGCAGTATTCAAGGCCAAGTGTATCCAATCATGGCGAGACAGAATGAGTCCACTACGTGGTACTGCGCATGTGTCGAACTCATCCATCCATGCTCATCAACGGTTGAGTAAAATGCAGTACAGAAAACACTGCTTACATGATCTGAATAGCTGAAATGGGAAACGCACATAGCCAGCTTTGTCTTGGTTTGCTAAAAAACAGCCTTTTTCCTTTCAGAGAGGTCATTTGAATGCTTGGGCTTTAAACAGTTTGATATTGGGAAGAAAGATGAAGATGAGCTTAGTGTGCTTGGAAATGATGTGTTGAC
>NW_015738058.1:0-368 GCF_001515625.1 Sinocyclocheilus rhinocerous
ACTCAAACACACACACACACACACACACACACACGTGCCTCGAGCTGAAGCAGAGCTGCATTTTGTTGCATTATTTGGCTTTTGCACAATGTGAGTGAGATGGTCTTTGTGTCAGTCAACACCATCATGTCCTGACAAGAGCTCGCTTTCAATCTGTGTGAGCTCATAATAATGAAATATTTCTCATTTTACATATTGGTTTGCCATGCCACGAGACTACTGATGTCCTAAAATCTTGATCTCCTGTTGTTTGTCAGCTACCGTTGGAGAATCAAGATTCAAGTGGCTTCAAACATTGCTGAAGAACTGGTAACATTTATTCGTTTTTTTTTTAATACGTCTATAATTTTTATTTCAGTTTATTTTTT
>NW_015738059.1:0-369 GCF_001515625.1 Sinocyclocheilus rhinocerous
CAAAAATACAGTTTCAACTTACCTGACTCCCTAAACCAAAAACAACGTGAAAAGAGGTTTCAAAATAAAATGGCGTCTAACCCCCTACATCCCTCAATATGCCAAAACTTATTTACAAAAGATATATACAAGTTAACAGCCAACAATTCACAATCTCCAAAATCGTAGTCAATCAGGCGTGGATCAAGTTAACAAGGAATATCACAGAATGGAAACAAAAAATAATATCACAGAACTATCACATAATTACAATCACACTCACAATCTTAAGCACCCACACACTATCTCTCCGCTAAGACACTCAAAGGTTTAAACGAACGACGACAAGGCACAAAGGCAAACTACAGAGTCACACACGATGGCACAATC
>NW_015738060.1:0-369 GCF_001515625.1 Sinocyclocheilus rhinocerous
AGTCAGAATTGCGAGATATAAAGTCAAAATTGCGAGATATAAAGTTAGAATTGCAGGATATAAACTCGCAATTGCTAGAAATAAAGTCAGAATTGCGGGATATAAACTCGCAATTCTGGCTTTTTTTTTATCGCAATTGTGAGTTTGTATCTCGCAATTCAGACTTTTTTCTCAGAATTGCGAGCTATGAAGTCCAGTTCTAAGGAGAAAAAAAGACAGATATGTTCTTAGAATTGTTTTAAAAAAGAAAAGTTTATATCTCGCAATTCTGACTTCATTTCTCACAATTGCGAGGTTACATCTCACAATTCTGAGAAAAAGTCCGAATTGCGAGTTTGTATCAGGCAATTGTGAGATGTAAACTCACAA
>NW_015738061.1:0-369 GCF_001515625.1 Sinocyclocheilus rhinocerous
CACACACACTCACACACTCACACACACACACAATTATTATCCTGCACATTCCTCCTTCTTCCTCTGTGTTGATTACAAATTGGCTATTGAAATAAAATACCAAAATAAAATAAAAATAAAAATAACATATGGAAAAAATAAACTAAACAAAAATTTTAACAAGAATTAGAAATATTTACTTGGCAACTAACTAAAATAAGTTTAAGTAGTAGGATTATTAAACTAAAATTGAAATAAATAAATACATTCAAGCTAAATAAAAATATCTTAAAAATATAAATAAAATAATAATAAATATGACAAAAAAATTCATTACAAAATTAATAAAGCTAAAATTAAAAATAAAACTGAAAATATAAAAATAAACGC
>NW_015738062.1:0-369 GCF_001515625.1 Sinocyclocheilus rhinocerous
AATTCTTGATGCATCATTTTCTGGACTGACTGACTTAAGGGTGAAGTATATAGTTTCACAAATGCACCTCTCGAACATTGCACCTCCCCCAACTTAAACATTGCAAACATAGCTTCTACAGGTGCTTGTGAAGGCCCGCCTCAAGCTGTTTGAGTCTGTCTACACTGGACACATCAAAGTAAACATTATAAACGATACACTATAACTATATTTGTCTTTCTGAACAGGTACATGATAATGCTCTGGTTCCGCCTGCAATGGCCACGCCTCCAAACTTATGCTATTGGTTGAGCTAGAAATTAATTGATAGATCTGAGCAGATCACTCTCTGTTTCGATGGTGCCTGGCAGGCTCAATTTCCCTGCCTAG
>NW_015738063.1:0-368 GCF_001515625.1 Sinocyclocheilus rhinocerous
TGACAGAATTTTCATTTTTGGGTGAACTAACCCTTTAATATAAAATAGGAAAAAAATACATTTTATAAAGTGTGTGTATATATTTAATTTAGATATGATTTTATATATAATACACTTTTCTTTTCTTTTTTTGTAAATTTATTAGAGTGACAGTCATTCCATCATTTATAGGCCCTGCATGTATTCATATCATAAGTTTGCAAATATTTGATTGTTTCTGTACTCACGGCTCAGGTGTGTAGAGCGGGTCTGAGCTGTGTCGGACATACTGAGTGCAGTGAAACACACGGAAGGCCAGACCTGCCAGGAAGTCTCGTGGGGAGAGATACCCAGCCACAGGCCTGATGGTGAAGCCGGTGCGCTCTGAA
>NW_015738064.1:0-369 GCF_001515625.1 Sinocyclocheilus rhinocerous
TAACTGCTTGTTTATTTACCACTTGTGACTGTATGTTTGAGTTAAAACACTCAGCGTGTCTGCTGTGCATTTAGGTTTTTGTCTGATTGATACTATTGATTGTCCCAAAGCTGACTTTATTCCAGCTGCAGCCACACTGTCCTCTGGTCGAATCGAGGTCTCATTCAAGTCTAACATGAGCAAAGCAACACTTTCCTCTCAACTAGGGGTGTAACGGTACACATATTCATACCAAACCGTTTCGGTACGGGGCTTCCGGTTCGGTACGCATGTGTACCGAACGGATACAGGTTTTTTTGTTTTTTTTTTTCTTCCAGGAAATTAAAATAATAAATGGCATTTTGACAGTCTTTGTGGCATGACAGATCG
>NW_015738065.1:0-369 GCF_001515625.1 Sinocyclocheilus rhinocerous
AAACAGCATAGGTGTATTTTGCCTTAAAAAACTAGCTATTTATTTGTTTGTTTGTTTGTCTGCCAAAAATGTTTATTCTGATTTGAGTTTTTAATGGCAGCATAAGTGTATTTTGCCTTAAAACTCTTGCTATTTATTTATTTATTGAACTTAATTTATTTATTGATTTATAAAGGTTTATTTATTTGTTTGTTTGTCAACAAGTTATTCTGATTTTACTTTTTGAAGCAGCATATGTGTATTTTTGGATGTCTTAAAAACACCTTTGCAATCTTTCCCCCCACGTTGATTGATTACACTAAGAATTGGAAGCATTTTTATATGATAGGTTTTCTGAAATGATATATTTAAATATGCAAATGAGGCATT
>NW_015738066.1:0-369 GCF_001515625.1 Sinocyclocheilus rhinocerous
TTTTGGATCACGGAGCTGGAGCCGGGGCTTGCTCCGTCCACTCCAGGCATCGTCCTGGTATTGCAGTGTCTCCCGAAGCGGTGTGTTTCCCCTTTTTGGGGATTGCCACTTATTGTGACGAATAGCAGAGCAAGCAATGAGGGTCCTGTCTCAGCTCTCATGGAGGAATTTCCTCGCAGATGCAGTAGTTGCCGTTTATTGAAATCTCTCCTCTGATGCTCTCCTCTCATTCGACTCGAGCCAAGGATTCTGATGACATAAGGCACATGGCTCTGCGGCAAACCATTTGGGAGTTATGAGCGATGCCGTACTTTCCGTCGCTGTAGAGCCACCGTCAGGCCGATCGGGGCGAGGCTCGGTGACATTGCA
>NW_015738067.1:0-369 GCF_001515625.1 Sinocyclocheilus rhinocerous
CAGAGTTTTTAATTAAAATCAGGAAGACTGCAAGTGTCTACTGTCTACAGAACCATCCAGCAGACATTGCACAAACACAAGCTCTCAAAGTCTTTGTGTTGTTTGAGATTGTAACCAAAAGATGTTAAGAGAATACAAATTAACAAAGCAGTCTGTGCTGTCTAAAATTGATGTACCGAATATTACATTGAGAAATGACTGAGAGTTTGCTTTGAGGGGCCACTTTTACTGAAACGGCTATAACTCTTGAATGGAATGTAATATCTTCACCAAACTTGGTACACATATGTAAGACCTCAATCTTTGGTCAAATTTAAACAATTGCAGAGCTTGGTCACTTGCTGGTGCTATAAGAGTGAAGAAAAAAAA
>NW_015738068.1:0-369 GCF_001515625.1 Sinocyclocheilus rhinocerous
TTTGGGAAAGTAATGGGAATGGAATTCACACTTCCAAACAGATCTGTCGATTGACATCAAATGCCTCCCTAGTGCAGAGGTCGCTCGGTCGATTTTTACTTGTTGTCACAGCTTGGCCCCGTCTGTCATCACCCCGTGTACTGTAGTGGAATTCATGTGCCGTCTCGACCCGAAATTGTTCGCTGTGGACCTCCCAAGCACACTGTGACCCAAATACCTCATGCATAAATATTGTCCTCCTTTAATGCTTCAGCACAGCTGGGTGAATTGTTCTATTGCAAGTCGTAGAGCGGATATTTAAGAGCAATTGGCCATGCAAACGACGGACTGTCCATCTTAGATCTGTATTTCCTGTGATTTTGTCTCCTG
>NW_015738069.1:0-369 GCF_001515625.1 Sinocyclocheilus rhinocerous
AAAGTTCAGCTACAGTATAGATTCAGTCATATGGCACAGTGAGGATATTTATTTGATAACACACTGGATAAATACTTTTACAAACATTATGGATTGTATGTGAGTTATGCAAGTTAGGTGATGTAAGTGAATTTTCTAACATGACAATTATTGCCAGTATTACTGTAATTATTTCAGCAAAAAAGGTGATTTGAAACGAGTATCTTGCATTGTTTGCTCTTGAATGAACTGACTGTTAAAAGTACTAAACTGAAAGAAGATCACAATGTTGTGTTTCAGTGATTAAATCAAATGTTCTCAATATATTACAATAATTTTATGTTTTGAAAATATGTGTAATTGTAATGAAAGCATGAGATCAGTTTTGAA
>NW_015738070.1:0-369 GCF_001515625.1 Sinocyclocheilus rhinocerous
AAGAGTCTCTGCTGATGACAGGAACAGGCAGACGAGCTGAAAACAAGAGAGAATATACTAAATATTGATGTAAATGTCACAATAAAACACCCTGATGCAGTTTGGACATTACATCTCCATCTCTCTGGTCGCCACAAATTACATACTGTGTACCAGGCTGTGATTCAGGTTGACTTTGTCTCTAAGAGGCTTCTAACTGAACGATGGATTCAGAGGAAAAGTTACCACTCAAATTGGCATTCAGCTACAAAATGACTCACCATAAACAATAATACTGAACTTCTTGGGTGTGACCTCTTTTCCACTGATGAAATGTAAAAATTCATAGAGTCCAGTATGTTGAGTTGTGATGTTTGTGATGGTCAGAGA
>NW_015738071.1:0-369 GCF_001515625.1 Sinocyclocheilus rhinocerous
TTGATCATGACCAGGTCAGGTAGTGACTATCTGATGTCCAGAGGCAAGTGTGAAAGACGTTCTGGACAGCTGACTGATCTGTCACTGCTCTGATGGGGCCACTGGTGCATCCTCACGAAACGTAATCATTTGCACGTTTTTTAAGCCTTGCCAGTTAAAACATTCAAGCGATTCGTGTCATCTGCTGCAGCCAAACCAGCAGCAGCTTCAGGGGCAGGCTTACGAAAACACAGCAGGAGTGTAGTTTGAGTTTGCTTTAGTTTCATATCTCCTTTAGTGATTCATATTCAATGCTGCGCAAGTTGCGCAATAGCACTGGTCATGAACAGAAACACGGCGTGATTTTCAAAAAGTAGGTGCTTCGCAACA
>NW_015738072.1:0-369 GCF_001515625.1 Sinocyclocheilus rhinocerous
CCACCTGGAAAGGGCATAAATCAAGACCTACAAGAACCCAAACCAGATAAAACCAAATAATTATAAAACAGAAATGCAGAAAAAAATGAATTAAGAAAAAAGGAGGAGGATGCCAAGACAACAAATAAGGAGAAACACAGCAAACCAGGTAAAATACGAAATGCAAGTGAAAAATGTGAAAGAAAGAGGAGATGCAATTGTGAAGACAATTGCAGGTGTCCTTTCTGAGATTGTTAGAGTATCTGCAAAGTGAAGAGAGAGGGGAGACTATCCTATGGACAGATCTTGGGACTAAGTCTACCTGATTCAGTGCCTGGCTTGACTAGGTCATCGGACAGCATTCCCAGGAGATCATCATCTGAATGTAGA
>NW_015738073.1:0-369 GCF_001515625.1 Sinocyclocheilus rhinocerous
CCACTGTTAAAGCAGATCTTATCAGCCTTGAGAGGTTAATGCACAAACAGCGGCGGGAGAGACAGGAGGAGGAAAACAGACAAAAAGAAGAGAGAAACAGGATGAGCTTTCACACTGACAGTGTTTCTGAAGCGTAACAGCTGCAGCTCTATACAGACCAAATGTTCGAATTCAAGGTGTGCAAGTCACATTTAAATCAAATAACTGTGATTAGATTTAATAATCACAACCAGATGAGTATGTTAAAAAAAATGACTAATTTACTGAGAAAATCACAGCAACATAGTCTATTAATACAGCAGAAAGATACAGATTGAGATACAGAGAGAGTAAGTCAGATTAATTAAAGGCTTATAATCATCCATAAAT
>NW_015738074.1:0-369 GCF_001515625.1 Sinocyclocheilus rhinocerous
AGCCGCAGAAACTCCTTCTGCTGTCTGGAGACGAAGTTAACGCCGGCGTATTCCAGCAGAGCGGCGAAGACGAACAGCAAACACACCGCCATCCAGACGTCTATGGCCTTCACATAGGAAACCTGCACAGGAGCAGAGGAGGAAACCAGTATAGACTTATTTACTTTCTATAAAATATAAATGCATGTATACTTTAAAAATAAAATATAAGATTTTCAGCTCTGTATATATTGTTTATTTTATAAGGTACTAAAAAGTATAAACAATTTTAAATTAAATATTTATTTAGAATATTTAAATTAAATAAAAGTTGTATATAAGCTCTCTATCAATCTATCTATCTATCTATCATCTATCTATCTATCTATC
>NW_015738075.1:0-369 GCF_001515625.1 Sinocyclocheilus rhinocerous
CACCCAGGTCACCCTAGCAACCTGACTGCACATCACACACTACTCAGAACAGCTTAGCAACTGCATAACAACACCCTGGCAACCAAATGCAACACTGCATAGCAAAGGCAAAAATCTACTCAGAACAGCTTTGCAACTGCCTGGCAACCATCTATAACAACTTAGCAACTGCATAGCAACACTCTTTCAACCACCCAGCCCACATTAGCAACCTCGTAGCAAATCACACACTACTCAGAACAGCTTACCAACTGTATAGTAACACCCTGGCAACCATACAGATCACTATAGCAACCCCAAAGCAAATCACACACTACTCAGAACAGCATTTCAACTGTATAGCAAGACCCTGGCAACTGCCCACAACAC
>NW_015738076.1:0-366 GCF_001515625.1 Sinocyclocheilus rhinocerous
CACACACACACACACACACACACACACACACACACTATCAGCATCAGTCTACAAGAGTTCTTGTCTGTTGTCAGTGATGCTCCTAAAAGTTTTCAATAGTTGAAGACCCCATTAAATGGCTGGATGGACACCCTATGAATGTGTTTAAAATATATTGATAGCTCTTGTTGCATTTTACAGGCTGTTGTCCTATCAAATGATGTATAAAATGAGAATACCATCTAATACCACTTCCCACTGACTAGCAATAGCAGGTAGCAAATCATAATTCACGGCTGTGACATACATAGCTATGTAAACTACTGTTCAAATGCTCAAAAATCTTTTATGCTCACCAAGGCTGCATTTATTTGATCAAAAATACAG
>NW_015738077.1:0-369 GCF_001515625.1 Sinocyclocheilus rhinocerous
TGGGAAGCTACAGGTCTCTATTGAGCTTCCTAGGATATGCTGGTTAGCAACTTGTTCTAAACTTAATGGTTGAAGCGTGTGGTTTCTGCCCCAGAAGCGTCACCAAAAATGACTGCAAAAAACAATTCTGCTGTTTATAATTTCATTAAAAATGATTCATTCTTTTGAGTCTGGCATTTTTAATACATCAGTTGATCCGGTTTACAAAACCAGAAAAGATTCATTCACAAACTGAACTGATTTGGTTGTTGAGTTTGACTCAAATATGCAATACCATTTAAATGTTTGGGGTCAGTAAGATTTATACTTGTGTTAAGCACAACCGTTTTTAACATTGATAATAATAAGAAATGTTTCTTGAGCATCAAA
>NW_015738078.1:0-369 GCF_001515625.1 Sinocyclocheilus rhinocerous
TTTTTTTTTAATGAAAAGTCTAAAGCCATTTTTATGACTGTTGCCCTGCCTGCTGGATTCTGTCCACACTGTATTTCTCGGATCAAAATGGCAGTACGTTTGCATCAAAGTGGCAGCAGTTGCTAAGAAATGACTCCATAGGAGTTGTGTTGCTCGCCTCACTTTGTACTTTTGGTTTTGTTTCCAAAGCTTCATCACAGAACGTCACCTTCATTTATCTATAAAAGCTCAAGGACAACAGGAGTTCATTTTTGCTTGAGGCAAGCAGAGAAAATGTACAGCAGCCACAGCCACATAGCACATACAGAGTTAGTCGGTCATGGATTGTAATTATTTTGGGACGTGTTGTTAGAGAACTAGACAAAACAA
>NW_015738079.1:0-369 GCF_001515625.1 Sinocyclocheilus rhinocerous
AAACATCAAATTTTCATTTTTGGGTGAACTATCCCTTTAAACTGTCATATTAGCAGAAATGTACAAACAAAGGGTGCTTGCTCTGATCTTGATCGAGGGTGAGAGGTGTACAAACACGCAGGAGACAGGGAAACAGAGATCCGTGTGGTACATGAGACTCTCAGAAAGAGGAGACACCGCAGGGAGTACCAACACTTGGTTTAGGAGCTTCGTCTTGATGCCGGTCGGTTCAAGGTTTATTTTAGGATGAGTAGGGGACAGTTTGACAACCTGCTGTCAATTGTCAGGCCTAGCATCACAAAAATGACCACCAACTACAGGGAGCCCACATGAAAAAATACTATAGTAATTTATAGTAAATACTGTAGT
>NW_015738080.1:0-369 GCF_001515625.1 Sinocyclocheilus rhinocerous
CCCATAATAAAACGTTAGAAGATTCACTTTTATCTGTTTTGGATAAAACCAAACATTGAAAGTGTCGCAAAACTTGCAAGAATCAACATATCATTTTGTAGAAATGTTGCACTGGCACATTTTTCTAATGACCCTAGATTTAAAAATACACACCATATGTAAACATCCGGTGAACTCATTTTTATTGATGTTTCAATATTGACTAAATTATATTTTACTATCAACTTTTCTGTTGCCTTGTCCACCATCGTGGATTTATTTTTACTTCACTTGACTCTTGGAACACAGCAACATTAGTCATGCTTCTTTTTTTGTGCTACAAAACAGTCTCATGAGTTTCCTTATGACCATTTTCTTCCCATTTTCCAA
>NW_015738081.1:0-369 GCF_001515625.1 Sinocyclocheilus rhinocerous
CCTCTAAACTAACTACCAAAATAAAGAAATATGAAAATAAAACCGTAATCTTCAGCGTATGCAACGCCCGAACTAAAACTCAAACTACAAACAAAAATACAAGGGTGGCATAACTCCCAATCCTAATCTAACAGAATACAAACTAACCTAATCAAGAAAAAACAAGCAGTTTTAGAACAATGTCCGACTAAGTATTCGAATCATCACAGAAAGGAAAATGCGATTAAGTAGCTGGATACCAACATGCATTCTTAACTTTAAACGTAATCAGGCTGGAACTCTAAAACAGACATCTCCGCGATATCTTTTACGAAGAATTCTATGCAACTCAATAGCTAAGAAACAAATCTATAAATAGATCAAAACACA
>NW_015738082.1:0-369 GCF_001515625.1 Sinocyclocheilus rhinocerous
CCTGCTGGCCAGCGTGTAGATGACGGGGTTCATGGCGGAATTCAAGACGGCCAGCGCCACGAACCAATCGGCTTTGAGCAGAACCGGGCACATTTTGTTCCCGCAGGCCACGTCGACGAGCAGCAGCACGAAGATGGGAGTCCAGCAGGTGATGAAGACGCCCACCACGATGCTGACGGTGCGCAGGAGCGCCATGGAGCGCTCGCAGTTGCTGTGCTTGGTGACTTTGCGGCTGCTGCTCTTCACCAGGGCGTAAATGCGGGCGTAGAGGACGAAGATGGCCAGCAGGAGCGAGATGAAGATGGTGATGCAGAACGCGACGTAGCTCTTGCTGTAAAGAGGTAAGATGGTGGAGCACTGAGGAAGATC
>NW_015738083.1:0-369 GCF_001515625.1 Sinocyclocheilus rhinocerous
CTCAGTCCATACACGTTAGAACGTTATGTATTTGTACGTTCATTATATGCTGCTCGTGACATCAGTCAAGCTTCATTCACACCATTTATTTTTCTCCACAGATGGAAGACTCTTTCTAAAGTCCACAATGATGTACTGAAGAATGAAGACAAGGAGTAAATGCATTCATACTGTATAGAAGAGACTGTAGTCAATTGCCTGGTAAATAACGTCTGCAATTCTGCTGGAGGACTGATGGAAGACAATGAGGCAATTTTATAGGCTAATGTCAGTGTGTTGCAACACAAGGACTTGACAAGATTATTATGCCCATTGAAAGTCAGCATTCAGTTGAATGAAGCGTGAGTCACCTATCCTCATGAGATGGCC
>NW_015738084.1:0-369 GCF_001515625.1 Sinocyclocheilus rhinocerous
TAATGTTATTTATATACTATTATAGTATTTATTAATATTTTGAATGTTTCCATTTTTATAGTTTCAGTTTTCATTTTCATTATTTATACATTCATCAAGTTATCATTCTAGCTATTCATTGTTCTGTCTGTTGATCTGTTTATTATTCCATTCATCGATCATTCCTTCATCCATTCATCCATCATTCATTCCTTCATCCATTTTCATTCTATCCATCTATTCATCATCGTTCATTCCGTTATCCATACATCCATCTACTGTTCATTCTATCAGTCTATCCATCCATCCATCAGTCTATCCATCCATCGTTCATTCCATCTATTCTCCATCTATTCATCAGTCATTCACTCCTTCATCCATCCATCCATC
>NW_015738085.1:0-369 GCF_001515625.1 Sinocyclocheilus rhinocerous
TATAACACTTAGGTTCAGGGCTTTGTTCGAATCCATAAGTGATTAGTAATAATAGCAATGCATATGAACAGACATACAGCCATGATATTTATGTTTTGAAAAAAGGCAGGGTAGGTACAGTATCGGGAGGAGCTCAAACATAGGTGAACGGTGTGTGTGTGTTTGAGGGGTGGTGTCACATCACATATCACACAAACGCACTCTCTCGCACTTCTAACACACATATATACTTTGGCAACCAGTCAGGCAAGTTTACCGAGAGACTGTCCAGCAGCTTCTACCAGTGTGAAGAGGCAAAATCATTTCCAGTCCGTCTCTGCTGCTAGACTCGCTGAAGCGCCGTGTCTGTGTTACAGCCTCAAGCTACAC
>NW_015738086.1:0-369 GCF_001515625.1 Sinocyclocheilus rhinocerous
CTGAGCATCTATGGGATGTGCTGAACCAACAGATCCGATCCATGGGACTCCACCGTCACAACATGTAGGACTTAAAGGATCTGCGGCTAATATCCTGGTGCCAGAAACCACAAGACATGTTCAGAGGTCTGTTGGAGTCCATATTCATGCTATTTGGCAGCACAAGGGAGGCCTACATGATTTTAGGCAGCTGATTTTAATGTTGTAGCTGATCAGTGTAGAAGTAAAACAATGTTTACAACATAATAATTACTTTATAATATAATAAGTGTACTACTATTATTATTGTTACCATATAATATTAGGATTCCTCTTTTAATTTACTGGTTTCTTTTGCTATGTTGATACTACGTTATTATTATTATTATT
>NW_015738087.1:0-369 GCF_001515625.1 Sinocyclocheilus rhinocerous
CCATTTATTCTGTCATCGGTGAAGATCTGAAGCCTCATCTACAGCTGCTGACTGGCAGCAAGGTCAGATATTACCCATATATATATATATATAGATAGATAGATAGATAGATGTAAGGTTTGATGCTCAAAACAACACATCAATTTTAATAGATTTAAATATTTTTAGTCTATTTATAATGAACATTCTGTCCATTACTTCAGTGAACTTTGAGTGATAGCTTGTTGCAGTGCATTCTGGGATTCCCTTCACAGCAAAAGATACACTACTATTCCAAAGTTTGGAATAATTCCGATTTTTTTATATTTCTGAAAGAAGTCTCTTCTGCTTAGCAAGCCAGCATTTATTTGATCAAAAATACAATAAAAA
>NW_015738088.1:0-369 GCF_001515625.1 Sinocyclocheilus rhinocerous
CGACATACAAAGTTCCATCGGTACGATGTAGCTCAGGGAGCGTTTGCTAATTGGGAATATGTCACCGCGACGTCAGCATCTGATCACAACTGCTCTCCGGCTGATGTTTGGAACGATGCAGCTGTAAATCCCGGCCACTCTGCGTGGGCGTGGTTCACCGGCGTTTTGCTCATTGTTAAGGACCACCTGCGGAAGCCGCCGCTGGTTTATAATAAAACAATATTCACCACTCTCAATAACAGTAGCAAATTTATTAACATATTGCATACAAATACATTTACATTTATCAGATGCTTTGATCAAAAGTGGATAATTCACGATTATTTGTAGTCTTTTGAAAATTAACCATGATTTTACCATAGCATTTGC
>NW_015738089.1:0-369 GCF_001515625.1 Sinocyclocheilus rhinocerous
CTTTCTAGTCAGCTAACCAATCACAGTGGAGGAGGGGCGGGACTAATACCGACCACCCTGCTTGTACTACAACTGAACAACATTGGAGAAGTTTTAATATTGCTTGTCTCCGAGTACCAGATGGAACTGGCGGACTACCATATTATTGGTATGAAAAATAACGCTTGGAGAATCATTTCATTCACAAGCGCCTGACGTTTTCAGCAAAAACGTTTTGGTGGACACGCAGCCTAAGATTTTTTTTTAAAGAAATTACTTTTATTCAGCAAGAACACATTAAATTCATTAAAAGTGACAATAAAGGCTTTATAAAAAAATTTAAAAAAACTATTTTAAATAAATGCCGTTCTTTTGAACTTCATCAAAGAC
>NW_015738090.1:0-369 GCF_001515625.1 Sinocyclocheilus rhinocerous
TAAATGTTCCTCATATTACATATTACCATATACTGTAAACCAACAGCCAAATGACTGTGTGTCCGTCTGTGTGTGTGTGTATGTGTGTGCCACTGCGGGTGTGTGTGTGTCACTGCTTGTGTGTCACTGTGTGTGTGCCACTGCGTGTGTGCATCACTATGTGTGTGTCACTGCGTGTGTGTGTCAGTGTGTGTGTGTGCCATTGTTTGTGTGTGTGTGTGCGTGTGTGTGTCACTGTGTGTGTCACTGCATGTGTGTCAGTGTGTGCCTGCGTGTGTGTCACTGTGTGTGTCACTGCATGTGTGTCACTGTGTGTGTCACAGTAAAACACAGTTTTAGTATATAAATAAAAACAAAATAAGTATTTTA
>NW_015738091.1:0-369 GCF_001515625.1 Sinocyclocheilus rhinocerous
TAAAAAGCAATCTGATGCAGTGTGAGCGAATCAAAATGTAATTCCTCTAATAGACACTTAATTCATTTTCACCTTTCATTTTAATCGCGACAGCCGTAATTGATTGTTTAATTGTGCAGGGGCAATTTTTAAGCAACTAGAGAGTTGCTTCTGGTTTAGGGTAAAAGGGCCTGCCCACAACTTAGTATGCTATTCTTGTCCCTACACTGCCCCCCAAAAAAGTCTGTCTTACTTAGTATTTTATTTTGTTTTCCATTAGAAATGTCTGAACATTCTTAAATCAAGATACATTCACATTTAAGATACATTTAGAAGCAAAATGACTTAAGATATTACGTTTTGTTTTCTGAAAAAATCTATCAAATTTAA
>NW_015738092.1:0-369 GCF_001515625.1 Sinocyclocheilus rhinocerous
CGTTTTTTTACCGTAAATTTTACGGATTTTTTTTACAGTGTACAGTGGGGAAAAAAAGAGAGAAATGTTGATTATAAATGTGAATAATAATTTAATACTAATATATGCTAAAAATATTTGCTCTAAAACTTTTCATTTTTATTTATGTGTGATCAAATTATGATTATAAATAAAATTCAGTCAAATTTATGTTTTCTCCATTTTGTTTATTAATATAAACAAAAATTGTTCAATCTAATTAATCATGGACTGTTGTGTACACTATTTTTTGTATACTGTATATTTATTTTTATGCTTGTTAGACTTGCTTGTGTTAATGCTGATGTCTATTGCAATCATTGGTTCAAGTGAATCGCATCAGCTTCACTA
>NW_015738093.1:0-369 GCF_001515625.1 Sinocyclocheilus rhinocerous
CACTTCTGCTGCCCTGTCATCTTCCAACTTGACTACCTGTCTGGAGGAGGTAAAGGCATGGATGAGCCAAAATTTACTGCAGTTGAACAGCTCAAAGACTGAAGCCATTCTAGTAGGCACCCCACACCAGGTCTAGACATCTGTCATTTCCAGCATTACCTTTTCTGGCTAAAACATTCCACTCTCAACATCAGTTATCAATTTGGGTTTTAGAATGGACTCTCATCTCACCTTTGAGGTTCATGTTAAATATCTGTGCAAGACTTCCTTTTTCCATCTTAGGAATATCGCTAGACTTCGTCCTATGCTCACTCTTGCAGATGCGGAAAAGCTTGTCCATGCCTTTGTCTCCTCCAGGCTGGACTACTG
>NW_015738094.1:0-369 GCF_001515625.1 Sinocyclocheilus rhinocerous
CTCAGACACTGAAGCATGAGTCATACTTGCTCTGGAAAAGAAAGGGCACACCATGCAAAATGGAGGTGGATGAAATGTTCCCTCAAAAGGAGTTTTTGATTGATTTTCCAGGATAAATCATGATAACATTGGACAAGATATGATATCAAGAAGACTTAGCGAGAGATAATTCAGTGACGATATCACTGCCATTCTATAAATTACTTGTGAACCATAAATATCATAAACCTGTCTCAATGATGTTTCAAAAGACAAGATGTTCTACAATGAGGCCAGCTGTTCAGACAAGAAACGTGTTGTATCTGCAATTTCTTTTTACTACAGTACAACATTAAAGCGCTCACGCCCCCTTGTGGCAATCCAAAAAAA
>NW_015738095.1:0-369 GCF_001515625.1 Sinocyclocheilus rhinocerous
ATTGATCAAATGTGACAGGAAAGACATTTATAATGTTAGAAAAGACTTCTAATCTATCTATCTAAACTTATTTCAACATTTCTCATTTCTGTGTTTAGGTTAACTTATACAAAAAATATCAAAGTAAAAATAAAAAATAATTAAAAAAATTATAAAAGAGATAAATATATAATGAAATTACTTCAACTTGAAAACTTAAAATAGAAAAAAAGATTTCTTAATAAACGTTGTTCTTTGTAACTTTATTAATCGAATAATCCTGAAAAAAGTATCACAGGTCCAAAAAAATAAAAATAAATGAAGCAGCACAACAGTTCCCAACATTGATATTAGAATGATTTCTGAAGATCATGTGACACTGAAGACTGG
>NW_015738096.1:0-369 GCF_001515625.1 Sinocyclocheilus rhinocerous
CAGAATGAGAGTCCAAACAGCTGATTAAAACATTACAATAATCCATAAGTAATCCACATGACTCCAGCCTATAAATTAACATCTTGTGAAGTGAAAAGCTGTGTTTGTAAGAAATAATCCTTAAGGTGTTGTAACTTTAAACGGGCCAAAATACCAGTCTAAAATCCATAATAACGTTTCCATCAGTTAAAAAGTTCACTGCGTGTTGTCATCTCACATCAAAATTCACTGACATATTTGTTTTCAGCTCTATCAAACGATTGATTAATCACATCCAAAATAAACATTTTTGTCTACATAATATATGTATGTGTACTGTGTATAATTATGTATATATAAATACACACACATACAGTATATATTTAGAAA
>NW_015738097.1:0-369 GCF_001515625.1 Sinocyclocheilus rhinocerous
GGGTGCTGGTATGATCCCAGCAAGACCACAACAAAACTTGTGTATCTATTCAGTCTATGCACTACATAAAATGCATTACATATCATGCATCTTAGTGTGTGTTTGTAGTTAAAGACCAAGACAATTTTCCTAATTAATTTTAATTAATTATTTAATAAAGAATAAGACATGTTTCTGGTCACATTTACACAGTAAAATCCCCAGTGTTAAACAAACTCTGCATAGTTTTCATATGGTCCTGATCTATAGAGTGTAAAAATTCACTAAAATGCAAAAAATTCAATAGAATGCAAAAATTCAATAGAGTGAATAGATTCACTCTACAAGTGATGACTGAACATTAGTGATGAAACCTGCAGTTAACAAGCA
>NW_015738098.1:0-369 GCF_001515625.1 Sinocyclocheilus rhinocerous
TACCTCTCAAAATAAAGACTGCTCCCTAGTCATTTGAAGCGAGGGTCTGTTTTAAATGTGAATGAACGGGGCCTAATGATACTCTAACTTACCATTAACCTGTCATGCATTTTAAAACGGACCTTTCTGTGTGCGCTTTCAAATTCATGGCTGTGGATCCGTCCCCTCCCGGCTTTTGATAAACAATTGACAGCTCTAATAAAGAGATGAAAGGCTGTGCAGGTGAAAGGGCCCATGTGTGTGCGTTTGTGAGTGTATCTTCCTCTTTGAGTGCCCAGAGCACGGAACAGGTCCTAATGCACCTTGCAGGCTGTTTTTGTATGTATTTCAGGGATTTGACTACTGAATATTGATGGTGGCCGTATTTCT
>NW_015738099.1:0-369 GCF_001515625.1 Sinocyclocheilus rhinocerous
TACTAAGACAATGATTTGGATGAGTTCTTATGAAATAGGAAGAAATGACTCATTCTTTATGTCTTGTTGTGTAAAGCAGAATCGAGTAGGCGAAAGGTGTAAAGTGGGCGCGACTCCTGGGAGATAGTGTTGTCAAATGTATTAAATAAAATACAGTGGGCCAAAATAGTATTTGGACTTGCTTAAAAATGCATGAATTCTTGAATTGGATAATATGCAACCAAATAGCATTTGCAAACAAATTATGCAAACTCTTGTCTCAGAACTAACTTCAATTTTCTGAGACGTTTTTAAATAATATAGTCATTGTTTTATCATTTCAGCCCTAACATGCTCTTTAGTGGAATGTTTTGCATGAAGTGTTGGTGA
>NW_015738100.1:0-369 GCF_001515625.1 Sinocyclocheilus rhinocerous
TACTAGGTTTATTCACGGGTTGAGAAAATGCCGAGTGTTTTTTCGTCGAGATAGCTTTCCCGTCACGCTTGGTCACTTGTTTTTGCGGGTCGGCTATTTTAGTGGATTTAATCTGTATCTTGTGATGTTTTCTGTGTGGAAACTTAATCTCTTCACTTGGCTTTTGCAGTTCTAAGTGATCTTATTCGTGGCTTTTCACAGGTGAATGAGTTTGAGCAGCTGTTCCCCATCAGTTTTCCGTCTTCAATGGTTTTTACCGCTGGAGATCCTCCGCTGACAGAAGACGTTTAACAACTTACTTTCTGAGCGCGTTTCCAGTTGCAGACATGGATAAATACGACGATTTGGGACTTGAGGCGAGTAAATTCA
>NW_015738101.1:0-369 GCF_001515625.1 Sinocyclocheilus rhinocerous
AAACATCTCAGTATTTTTTGTTCATGCAATGAAAGTCATTGGTAATCAAAACAGCTTTGTTACCAACAGTCTTCAAAATAACTTATTTTATGTTGTGCAAAGAAAGTAAGTCATACAGGTTTGTAAATGATGACAACATTTTTAATTTTTGGGTGAACTACCCTTTAATGATTTTAATGAAATACTCTAAATAAGAAACTAAAACCGCCAGCAGGTGGCAGTAAATGTCTGTATGAGTCATTCATTCATTCATTAATTCGACTCAAAACGCAGATTCATTCAGAACCTAAACACCGCTGTGTTGCTAGGTGACGCACAGTAGTTCTGCGGTGGCTTTATAGGAGATCTTTTCGTTGGCAAAACTGAGCA
>NW_015738102.1:0-369 GCF_001515625.1 Sinocyclocheilus rhinocerous
TACGTATTTTAATTAAATATAAATATAAAATATTTTACATAAACATCTAAACAAAAATAAAATAAATTATCATTCTTACATTGCTGTTTAAGCCATGTTGCAATTCCAGTTTCTGAAAATAGCAACCAAGTTTTAAATATACACAAAATATTGAGAAAGAGCATGATTAAACATGACTGAAACCCTGAATAAGATCTGTTGATCTAAGTAGACTAAACATGTGTGCAAACCTCCCACAGGAAAATTCGCAGCGGTTGCTCTTTCATAGCTCAAGAGACAATGAAAATCTCAGTTTTGTATATGTCATAACTATCAAGTATTGTTATTTAAGTATCAACTGTGAATATTTCTATGAGACATAAAAAAAAA
>NW_015738103.1:0-369 GCF_001515625.1 Sinocyclocheilus rhinocerous
TATAACAAATATGTCCTCCGAAATGCTACAACAGATGAGGATTTGTAGTGTAAACACACATAAAACCCTCATCCTCTTTATAAATATATGCTAGCAAATCAGAGACATATTGAATGCAATGTGGCAAATGACAAAGACGACAGTCGCTAGTTTATTACATTCTGGTGTCCTTAAGTAATCTATACAGCATCAGATTCACAGAAATATGGTAAATGCAAATGATACATTGCAACTATCCATTTGTGCACTTAGTGAAATAAATTAATGAAACGTATCTATAAATGTATTTCAGTTACAACTTAAATTACTTTGAATTTTGCCCAGTCAAACTCTACGTTATTTCAGCACACATGCATCTGTTACTTGGAC
>NW_015738104.1:0-369 GCF_001515625.1 Sinocyclocheilus rhinocerous
TATACATGCCTTTCCAGACAGAGCATATTCTTGATGGTCTTTGCTACTAGATATATATTTGCAATGTGACTGGTCAGCCCATCGAGGCGAGAAACGGCGGAAAAGAAGGACTACAAACGAGAAGGAAAGGCCTTGGCTAATTGAACCAAAGCATTGCTGGGAAGTGTTGTCTGTTTCAGAGCGGCACTTCCTCTGCCCCCTCCTCCCTCCGTCCCCCCTTCGAGCTGCCAGAGCCATTAGCCGGGTTTCCTAATTAAGATTCAGCCGGCCGATCCGTCTCTCTTTCTTAGTTAGTTCCCTGACATTTTAAACTGTCTATTATTCCACCCGGCTTTCAGGTGCAATGCTGTGTAAATGGCAAGTCAAAAA
>NW_015738105.1:0-369 GCF_001515625.1 Sinocyclocheilus rhinocerous
TATATTTTTTATACCAGTTTTAGCATTATGTATATACTATTATAGTATTATATAGTATAATTTGAACTAGCTTTTATTATTACACTTCCAGTTTTTAATTTTAGTTTAAAAACAAATTGCTCTTAAAATTCTGATCTATTTACATTTTACTTACTTTACCTTTTTTATCAGACATTTTTAGCCCAAAATAACGAATGAGAAAAATCACAAGCAATTTATCATACAGTTGGCAACAATATTAGCATTACTGCAATACAGAATAGCGCAGAAGCTATTGCCAAGGCAACATTTCTAACTCATTTTCATTTATTTATTTTTTTATCTTATATTTTACTTATTTTCTTGCAGCTGTATTTCAATTAACAAATA
>NW_015738106.1:0-369 GCF_001515625.1 Sinocyclocheilus rhinocerous
TCATCCGAAGCGCTCAGACTGAACGTGAAGCCGCTTCCGCCGCCTAGTGGAGCGGAGGAACAACTGCGCTTCAGTTTCACTCACGAGCAGACTCAAAGACATCTGCTCCCTCGTGTGGTCAACAAATCTATCAGCATTCATTCATTAAAACGACAAACGACAAGGTGACCAGTCTTAGATTTAAATTTCATGTATTTTACAACAAATCTCATACTTTGCCACAACCAGCAGATAAACATGGATCTGTCCGTTTATCTAAATGCACCTGATCAGCTCTCGACTGATGAGGTAAAACTGATTAAATGTTGTGTTGAACTCAAAAGCACACACATAAACTACAGAACAAAAGGCTTTCCAAGATTCTTGTAT
>NW_015738107.1:0-369 GCF_001515625.1 Sinocyclocheilus rhinocerous
CATTCTCTGTAGGTTTAATCAGTACATAGTGTCTCTCGCCCATCATGTGATCGCCATGTGGTTCATACGCTGCAGACTGCCTTTCAGGAAAGACTTTGTTCAGTACATCACCAAGGTGGGTGATGGGATTGTCGGGCTCATGTGTTTACAGACTGGCTGATCTGTTGCTCTTGAGGTGAAGTGTGTTTTTATGTGTGATTAGGGTCTCCGTTCAAACGCTCTTCTGCCGTTCGATGACACTCACGAGCAGAGCAGTTTTAGGGCACGCAGCACCAGCCTGAACGAGAGGCCTAAGAGGTACACACACACAAACTCACTCACACACACTCACTCACACACACACTCTCACTCACTCACACACACACACAC
>NW_015738108.1:0-369 GCF_001515625.1 Sinocyclocheilus rhinocerous
TCCTAACACATCCGAAGCAATTCCTAACACAAGTCCTAACGATGGGCTCGAATTCCTCGGAAACTATAGTGTCATGGTTATAATTTACGCAACAAACATACAAAACACGAAGAGGTAAATCACATGCGTTAAATAGAATTCACTGGTTATTTCTAACGTAGCTAGCCTACTTTCCTATGCTTGCATCGCGTTGTATATTTGCAGTGGATGTTCACACAAGACATCAGCAACGACGTCTATAAATGCTTGGTAAGAACGCGTCTACAAAACAAATGAATATATGCCTACAATTATTATTTTATTAGTAAAATAGAGCATTCAGAACGCCTGACACTTCATTTTACCACTAGATGGCACTATAGAACTACC
>NW_015738109.1:0-369 GCF_001515625.1 Sinocyclocheilus rhinocerous
TCCGGGAGACTCGGGAAAGCACGTATCCAGTGAGTCCACAACATTAGCAGATTTGGCATAAGTATGCATACGTTTAACACTCTCAGACTTCGAGATGTCATCCACCTCCATCATGACGCCACACCGCAATTCTAGAATCCAAACACGCGCTGTAGCCTATCCAGTGAATAGTCGTTGTCGAAAAGAGGAAAAAGCTCTCAAAAATATATACAAACTCACTAATCGCAGTACAATAAATATGGAGAGCATAAAGTGTATAAAATCAACGCATGAAAACAAATTAAGTCTTCGGGGAGGAAGAAAAATCAAGTTTTGCACAAAATTCAAGTAAGAGCAAAGAAAACGCGACCTACACCGACGCCATCTTGA
>NW_015738110.1:0-369 GCF_001515625.1 Sinocyclocheilus rhinocerous
CCATTGCATCTGAAGGCTTGTTAAGCTTTTGTGATTGGACATATCAGTAATTCTTATTAAGAATTGCAAAGCAGGTTTGGATGTGTAAATATTACCGTTTGTCTAAATGTCGGGAAAAAGTACAACAAATTTTCAGCACTTACTTTTTAAAAAAGAAAGGTCTGATTTGCCTACAGTTTATGTTCAGATGTTATACACTCTTGAAAATAAAGGCTGCAGGTAGAACCAAAAGGGTTTTACAGCCTGATGTCACAAGAGAATGGATTCTTTAAAGCTTCTTTGTTATTTTAAGAAAATGCTTTTAAGAGAGAATTCAAGATTTTACCAAATTATATATATACAGTGGGTACGGAAAGTATTCAGACCCCC
>NW_015738111.1:0-369 GCF_001515625.1 Sinocyclocheilus rhinocerous
GGTCATAGAAACGACGCGATATGACACTCGTGCTTAGGCTTTTTTCTTTTCGGTTTTCAAGATTTATCAACGTGTCAAAAAAAAAAAGTATGCAATGTTTTTTTTTTTCTTAAAAACGTAATAAATATGAAAAGAAATAATACTAATTTATTGTATCAATTATTTAAACCTGATTATTGTGTATTACATCATGTTATCGTGACGGCATCCTGTGAGAGATGCTGTAATCACAGCTGTCTGTCATGACAGCAGGGTGGAGATTAACAGGCTTTTTAAAACTATTCTTCGATCGATTCTTGAGCTTTGGCCAACAGAGTGAGATGCTCGAAACCTCCATCAAGCCACATCATGTTTGACTGATCTTTCCCA
>NW_015738112.1:0-369 GCF_001515625.1 Sinocyclocheilus rhinocerous
TCTAGTTTTCTCTGGAACAAAAACAACCCCAGGATTCGAAAAAAAACATTCTTCAGAAGTCAAAACAATTGGGTGGTTTGTCCCTTCCAAATTTTCTAATATATTACTGGGCAGCGAACATACGCTCTACTCTGCATAGGGTCCATTCATCTAACTTAGTAAATTCCCCTTCTTGGCTGCATATTGAGAATTCCTCATGTAATAAGTCTTCCTCTTTGGCCTCCCTTTTATGCCTCCCATGTACAATGACCACACAAAAATATTCAAATAATATAATTGTAAAAAAAAGTCTTAAAATCTGGACCCAATTTGTGCGTCATTTTGGTCTTCATAATACCCCTTTATTATCCCCAATACACTCCAATCCTT
>NW_015738113.1:0-369 GCF_001515625.1 Sinocyclocheilus rhinocerous
TCAGAAGTAAAAGTGTTGTTTACAAAAAGATTTTGGATTTTTTTTGAGAGACCACGATTTTTCTCTAAATTAAAAAAATAATTGGAATTTTTTTCACCATATTCAAAGCCATTTGGCTCTTGATCTTATAAAGGCTCCTCTTGCTCTTTCTATGTAGAATTTATCAAGATTCTCTTGTATAGCATGAAGATTTATTAATTCCTCTTCGTTAAGCAGTGGTTTTTTGAGAAAGTCATTAATTTTGCTTAATGTATTATTGTGAATTTGTACTCTCTTTTTAGCCTGTTCTTTTCCATATTTAATTGAATAGCTTCTGCACTCGTGTTTTAATAGTTCCCATTTTAAGGATGTAGATATATCTGTCATATT
>NW_015738114.1:0-369 GCF_001515625.1 Sinocyclocheilus rhinocerous
GATACCACCCCACTGGTTGGGTGGACAGCAAACTCCTCCACGTCTCCTCTAAAGAAATAGTAAAACTCGCCATTGGAGCCGATGTCTGCGTCAGTGGCGGTCACCTGAGCCACACTTGCTCCCAGCGGAGCACTTTCTGAAATATCAGTGGCATAGGAAGTGGGAGAGAACAAAGGTCGGAGGTCATTCATGTCCATAATTTGCACATTAACTGTCACGTATGTCTCCAGCCCGCCTTTACTGGTAGCCTTCACTGTTAATGTATAATTATTCTGCACTTCGCGGTTCAGGATGGCAGCACTCCCACCATTAGTCCGTATGCGGAGAAAGCAAAAGTCCCCCAACACAAATTCCTCAGCCTGAAACAGC
>NW_015738115.1:0-369 GCF_001515625.1 Sinocyclocheilus rhinocerous
TGAATGTTAAGTGAGTGTCAAGACTGAGCTACAGACAAACAAACAGTCTGCTTTTTGTGCTCAGGAACATTCTATTTGTTTTGTTTGATAAAGAAAGACTTTGAGTAGGGAAAACTGAAAACTAGCCATAAAAAGCAGTTAAAAAACGTCACAAGATAACCACAACAAACCAAACAGTGTTTACATGCACCATTTTAAATCAGTTACGCTAGATCATGTACAAGAGACAGCTGAAAACTCATCTATTCCATGAGCACTTAACTGCATCCTACTAAACACAAACTACTAAACACAAACTATATATACTGTATATTTTTTATATTTTATACTATCATAACAAAATTAACAATTCGTCTAACTCTCGCATGC
>NW_015738116.1:0-369 GCF_001515625.1 Sinocyclocheilus rhinocerous
TTATTTAATACTAATATTTTATTAATATTTAATATATTCTTTTGAATATTATTATAATACAAATATTGATATTTATATTATTATATTGATTTATTATATTATATTGATATTATAATTATATTCAATATCCCATTTAAAATAAGATGTAGTATTTTAGCCATTCAGTTTCAGTGACTGCTGTGACACACGTCAGCCGTGTAGAAAAATACTAAAAGGCCTTTGATCCATGTGTGTCACTGAATCAATTATATTCGTATCTGCCGTCAAACACAGTCAGAAAGGTCACGATCACACGAGAGGCGCTAAGAGACACTTCAGATCTTTTTAAACCATTTGATGGATCAGAAAAAGTGGGTGTTAATGGCTCTC
>NW_015738117.1:0-369 GCF_001515625.1 Sinocyclocheilus rhinocerous
TTCAAGACATATTCAAAGCCTTACTGCGCTTTGGGTCCAGTGAAACTGAGCATACATTCAGCTGGAGATGTCTTTGTAGGATTTGGAGAAAGCACTGATTGGGTTGGATTAGTCAAACAGCCATCAAGACGAAGCAATCCTCACCGTAAAAAAACACTCGCTGTTTGTTGATGAATATGTAGAGCAAACAACAGATACCTCTGTAATTCTAGGGAGTATGAGTCATGTGGGAAGTGCAGACTGTGTTTAAATGTTGATGCCCAGTGCAAAATCAGACGTAGATGCCTTCTGGGTTAAAGGTCGTGTTCAGCGGGCTCTGCAGAGCTCGTAGGTCAGCGGGAAGTTGTCGAGCTGATCCAAGCCGCTTCA
>NW_015738118.1:0-369 GCF_001515625.1 Sinocyclocheilus rhinocerous
TATAATGTATTTAAATCTTAAAATGAATTTTACTGACAGATCTAAACCCCTATCTAAACCACTAATTGCCCTTATAGTGATTAAATAAACATAATAATTATTTAACTTTATGTAAAAAATTTTAATGCAAATTTTATTGTCCTGAAAGTGCTTCCACTTTTTCCCTTGTGAATAGCAACTAACAAGTCAGGTTAGGACAAATAAACAGCTGTGGCCAAATCACAAAGATACTAGCCCAAACAAACAAATTCCCACAGACGAGTTTCATTTAAAAGACACGACAATGTGGCTCTTAGTTTCGAATTTCTTGTTAGTGAAACCATCCAGGGGCGTGTTTGTTTTGGTGATTTCAAATATCAACATTGGCTA
>NW_015738119.1:0-369 GCF_001515625.1 Sinocyclocheilus rhinocerous
TTTATGCTGTTTCTTTGCTTACACATTAATATCACTCGCTCGATGCCGTACTGCAGTGGAACCCTGTATCGTATTACAGAGTGATTATATTTAATTGAATGAGTGAGTGATGGACGTGCTCTCTTTCTCTCAGTCTACCCAGAGTGCTCGGAGCTGAGGTGTGCTAACGGGGCATGTTATAACAGAAGCCAGCGCTGTGACCAGGTGCTCAACTGCCGAGACGGCTCAGACGAGGCCAATTGCAGTGAGTGTATTTCCCTGGCAGGACACACATTGACACAGTCATCTACTGGATGGCCTGGAAAACGTCTGCGCTACTTTTACAATTGCAATTTTACAATTCCTTTTGAAGCTATAGTGTTTAGTCAT
>NW_015738120.1:0-369 GCF_001515625.1 Sinocyclocheilus rhinocerous
TTGAACACACAAATGTTTTTTTTATTTTTTATTTTTTCCCCATTTTTGAACAGTCACCATTGACATACGATGCAACAAAGATTTCTAAAGTCAACAGAATTTACTAATAGACCAGAATATTTAGATACCTTTAATGCTTCTTGAGTTACAAGCATGCAAACTTTGGGGGAAAAAAATACACAAAAAGTGCTTTTTGCCATTTTTTTGAATGGTCACTATTGGCATATAATGCAACAAAACTTGCTAAAGTCAAAGATCAAAATCAATATTTCTAGCCAGGGACCATAAATAATGGTAATTGTGATTGCATAGTAATAAACAGATAAAAGTACCAGCTCACATTGAAATCCCCAAATCTCTGTAACTGAA
>NW_015738121.1:0-369 GCF_001515625.1 Sinocyclocheilus rhinocerous
TTTTGTTGACGGTGAACAAACACCTGAAGGTGCAGTAGATGGTGGTGGGCCCACTCGCGAGTATTTAAGGTTGCTGATGAAGGCTATTCAGCAGTCCAGCATATTTGAAGGAACAGAGACGGATAAGAGACTGACCCTCGACACTCATGGTTATTTCTAAATACTGTATATTCACTGTTACCAGAACTATCTGTTTTATAATAAGAGTGGCATATCTACAGAGATAATTACTGGGATTTCTCAAGAGATTTAGCATTGGAAGTTCTATAATAGTAATTCAATATATTCTGTTTACAGCCCTGGAAGGAAAATTCTACATGCAGATAGCACGGATGATATCTGTGTGTGTAATTCATGGAGGTGTGGCAC
>NW_015738122.1:0-364 GCF_001515625.1 Sinocyclocheilus rhinocerous
CATTTGGAGAATGGGCAGTGGAATCAATGATAAAAGCAATGTACGTGTGATGGTGCACACACACAAACAGAAATCGCTGGAGACCGGACCCCTGCTGAGCTGTGAGCATTACTGCGGCCATTGAGTCTCGGTGGGTCTGAGGGACCGACCGACTCTATTGGGAGTGTGTGCGAGATGGAGGATGGTGAGAGAAGAGGTGGCATACGAATGCCAGTGTGTGTGTGTGTGTGTGATAGTCACTTCAAGACCATTGAAAGCAGCTGGAGACTTGAAATGCCAGGGTTTGGAGCCACAAAAGCTAAATTAATCATCCAGATCGGTTTCAAACACACACACACACACACACACACACACACACACACAC
>NW_015738123.1:0-369 GCF_001515625.1 Sinocyclocheilus rhinocerous
GCTGGACTCTCAAACACACAGCAGAGAATAAACCACAGCCTTTGAGATTGAATAAGCCATACTGCGATGTTGTTTTTCTTTTGGATAATCATGCAGCCCTCATTTAGCAAACACTTTTATTTTCACACAGCAGTAGAAGCCTGGATCACACTGGCGTCTGTGCGGTGGTTTTTACCTGTTCAGCTCGTTACGGATGTCCTGGAGCTCATGTTTCTCGTTCTTGACGGCTTCCTTCTCTTCAGCGGCCAGGTAGCGTAACCTCATGTGCTCCAGCTCCTGCTGCTGCTTCTTCAGGCGTGTCATAGCATTCTCCTGCTCGCGCTGAACACACACACAGACAGACAGACAGACAGACAGACACACACACAC
>NW_015738124.1:0-369 GCF_001515625.1 Sinocyclocheilus rhinocerous
TGAAAGCTCAGCCAAGATGAAGGAACAGCTGATCATAGCTGTACGAACGCTTTGGAAAAAAGCAGAAAGGGGCGCGCCTAGCGTTTTCCACGCATTTTTAGGCACGACATGTGAACGTAAGAGGTACGTGAGCCCAAGTTTATTTGTATAACGCGTTTGGTGTTTATAATAAACGATGCTTATAATGAATGCCACTATAATTTATGTTTGTTTTATATGAATTTGTGTTCTGAATACAGTTAAATTAATTTTTGTTGCAGAGTGAGGGGAACTAAAATGCATGTTTATAGTGTTTATAATGTTCGTAAACATTTTGTTTTATTTACCGGTATTTTACATAATTTATGAATGCAGTAATAAAATGCTGAC
>NW_015738125.1:0-369 GCF_001515625.1 Sinocyclocheilus rhinocerous
CGAGAATCATATCAAAGGTTTCTAACCTTGCGGTGCTCTTTTTGATTACCGCGCTTTTTTTGTTTGTTATATCTAAGCTTCGGTCATGTAATGTTTCCAAGGAGACAGAATGGCGATCGCTATTGCTCTCAAATGTGAAACTGACCAGCGTCAGACTTCCCTTGCCTATTCTTAAATATGTTTGTAAGCTGTTAATTGTAAATAGTTATGGTTTCCGTTCGACATACAGGGCATCACATTTCTTTTTTCTTTTCTTTTCTTTTCTTTTTTTTCTCCTTTCCTTCTCCTTAATACTATACATGGCATCACCGTTTATTCAACTTCTATGGGTACACCCTTCATGTATATCAGACTTAAACAGATTACTCC
>NW_015738126.1:0-369 GCF_001515625.1 Sinocyclocheilus rhinocerous
TGGCAAAGCTCCAGAAAGGACAAAAAAAAGCACAATAAAGTTGTCTAAACCACTTGTGCACTATACTCCAAATTTTCTGAAGTCTTATGATAGCTTTGTGCGACAAAGAGATCTAAATTGAAGCCTATTACATATCCCCATCCACTATCTCAGCTTACAGGGAACGTTCTTAGAACTTTGGCTAACATTCTCTCAAAGTTTGGAACAAACATTCTTCTAGAAAAGTTAATAGAATGTTTGTTCAAATGTATCTGGTCTTTAATAACATTCTCAAATTGAGTTTTACATTGTTCATGGGGAGTTTCTTTTCTGAAATGTTTTAGTTGTGTGTGTGTATGTGTGTACTGGTTTATATATCCTGGTGGGGAC
>NW_015738127.1:0-369 GCF_001515625.1 Sinocyclocheilus rhinocerous
GAAAAGGTACCGCCCCAGTGACAGCTGCTGTACCTTTATTTCTGAATCACATTTTTAATGTAAAAAAAAAAAAAAAGGTTCAAGGGATTATCAAAATTTGTTCAGAAACTGAGTCAAACTTTTAAAGAGTCCCAGAGACTCTGAGAATCAGATTTGTAAATGGCTTTAATCAAGTATTTCTATTTCATTTCAAATTGATGTGGATTAAAAAGGACTTTTACATTCATTTACATCAATGAACAAATGATCGTTTAACCTCTATAACTGAAATAAACAATTATTCATTTAGTCTCGTGATGAACAAATATTGAAATGATGATATGGATTAAATATTGGAAACATGATGAGTGTAAAAGATGAAAGCAGGTC
>NW_015738128.1:0-369 GCF_001515625.1 Sinocyclocheilus rhinocerous
AAAAAAAACACTTCAAATGACCCTTTCTTGAACCAATGTCTGTACATATGTGAGAGTCTGAAGGTATATGTCTACTCCAAATGAATCAGACTCTCGCAATGGGTCAATCTGTGACAAAAGCTGCTCAATTTGCTCTCTTGCGAGTTGCGGCCTCTGAATTTCAGGCACATTGACCCCAAAGTGAGTGCCTTCAGCATCTCCACTCTCTTGTCCAACTGCAGCAGAGTCTGAATACTGCACCTAAAGGTAAACAAAAAGTCATTTGTAAATTTCATGCTGGTAATTTTAAATCAAGGGTGCCCAATGTTATTCCTGGAGATCTACCTTGCTGTAGGGTTCACAGTTCCAACAAACCTGTCTGTAATTACC
>NW_015738129.1:0-370 GCF_001515625.1 Sinocyclocheilus rhinocerous
AAAAAATGTTTTGAAAATTATTCCGACCCCAGACTTTTGATTGAAAGGTAGTGTATGTCATATCAATAATGCAAAATTTATTTGAAAAGAAAAAATGGTTTAAGTTAGGTATTTAAGTCTTCATTTTAGAATACATAGAATACCATAAAATCACACATATCTGTTTAGGCAACAAATGGTAATTTACACCATGTTTTATAATTGTGATTGCTTTTCTTTCAGTTAAGGGGAGTTGATAATTCATACCTGTTAAAAAAAACACCCCCTAAACTCTTTAAAAACTTCCCAAGTTCTAGAAGACTCTAGTCAACATACAGATCTGATCTGTGATAAATCTGATAATCCGCCGATAAGCTCTTGTTTGCATTGG
>NW_015738130.1:0-369 GCF_001515625.1 Sinocyclocheilus rhinocerous
GTTGGACCTTTTAGACAAACCAAATGCTGCATGTGGAGAGTTTGTTTTGCTGCTGCCAATTTACTGAACTGATGTGTGCAGGATTCTGACAAGTCATTTACTCAGTTTTTTTGCATGGGTACTACAGGGACTTGGAACTTGGCACTCTTTAACAAGACTGAAGGTACTCGAAACTGAGGATCATGAAGAAAACTATGGGAAATTAGGTTCTGAATTCATTTACATTTCTAACAGAGTATGGTGATAATGATTTTGGGACATTTGAAATTCTTGTAATAAAATAAAATATTTGTATACCATTAGGAAACTCTTTGTGGATATTTCTGAAAATCATACTCAGTTAGTGTCACAACCTGACTATCACCTGCC
>NW_015738131.1:0-369 GCF_001515625.1 Sinocyclocheilus rhinocerous
GTCTATGGAAAGTCCCCACAATTCACAGAAACAAACGTGTGTGTGCGTGCCTTATTGTGGATTATTAAAGCCTATTTACATTGTTCATCGTATTCTTTGTGCGTTGCACACGTAGCTATGACAGAAGACCGGACCTAAAAGTGATAATAAGTACGCGGCGCCTTTCCCTGCATTTTCTTTTAGTTTTTTTGAAAGTTTTTCTTTTTGTTTTTGTTCTGATGGAGCACACCGCGAGATTCACCGCTCTGGCTCGGAGGAGCCAAAATATCAAGGATTTCGCGAGGGACTTCATCTGTTTCACCGTCACTACTGCCTTCGACAACAAGACGCTGAAGTCCCTGTTCAAGATCGGGGCTAACTGCCACCGCC
>NW_015738132.1:0-370 GCF_001515625.1 Sinocyclocheilus rhinocerous
AAAAACATTCTTAAAATGAGAAAACATCTCCACACACCAAATTACCTCAATGAAGCCACTGAGAGCACAAATCAGGCTCTCTATGAGCGTGTGTAAACCCAAAACCTGAAATATGTGTGCCCTGGCATGAGTCACAGTGCTTAGCGTAGACCGCCGCTTGGTGAATTAGCTGTATCTTCTCATCTGTGAATATCCATCCTCCAAATATACACCAGACGCTCATCCAACCTACACAGAGAATTCTCTTCCATAGAGACAGACACTCACTCACAGGTCACATTACGCTATACCTAGCCTCAGATGAGACGCCTACGAGCTGCCCGCGGACAGTTCACAGACTGTCTGATGCTTATTACACACAAAATGCCAA
>NW_015738133.1:0-370 GCF_001515625.1 Sinocyclocheilus rhinocerous
AAATAAATAAATAAATAAGACTTAAAAAAAAAAAAATGTCTAATTGAAAGACAAGGCAGAGTAAAATATTTTGGACTTAAAAACAACCCACAGCCCGTGAGTAAAGATTCATATGGTTCATAGATTGGGTGGAAAATTGTCTTTAAAATAAAAAAAAAATAAAAAAAACTTTGACTTCTGGGCACCAAAAATGTCTGTTCAATAAAAAAGGCCTGTTTATCAAAAAAAGTGTTGTTTAACCAAATTAATTTAGAATTTATACAGATTTGATCAAATAAAGTGCTCCAGTACAGAACTTAACAGAATAATATAGAACAACCTGTCCGTCACAATCATGGACTTTTAGTTTGTTGTCTTTCCTCTTGTTTTC
>NW_015738134.1:0-370 GCF_001515625.1 Sinocyclocheilus rhinocerous
AAAAGAGGTCCACCTCCACCTTGCCAAAAAGGCTCCAAATCTGAGTCACCATTTGGCGGTTCAGCATTCACTCCTCCGACCTGAGTTTCTGTATCGACAGGAAATCTGCTGCGAGGTTCAAGGTGCCTGGGACGTAAACTGCTCTCAGTGAAAGGAACCTGTCTTGAGCCCACAGGAGAAGAAATAAATGTTTATTTATCTAGTTCATATTGGCCAAAATTATTGGCACCCAATTATTGCAACGTCCTTTTTCTAAGATAACAGCTCTGATTTTTCTCCTATAATGCCTGATGAGTTTAAAGAACACCTGATAAGAGATCAGAGGCCATTCCTTCATACAGAATCTCTCCAGATCCTTCAGATTCACAGC
>NW_015738135.1:0-370 GCF_001515625.1 Sinocyclocheilus rhinocerous
GAATTATTTTAGTCATAATCTCTTATAAGGTCATATTAGCCTTCACCAGGGAACGAGTCGAAAATGAGAGTGGAAAAAAAACAATATAGCCTACAATATAGTTTATATATATAAATATTTGAAATATGTAAATCCCAGACAGCAACATAATTACATGTCTTATAAATCACACCCATTAATTGTCTTGTTAGCGATGGAGGTAAAACCCTGTGAAGCACATTTGCCACAGCAGAAATAGATCTGCAGAGAGAGAAAAAAACACTAGTGTATTAGCATATTTCATTAACTATCATTAGTCATTTACATTGTGGATTCAGTGGAATAATTACACTATGTGTTTCTTTCTTCATTGTTTCTGTAGTTATATACA
>NW_015738136.1:0-370 GCF_001515625.1 Sinocyclocheilus rhinocerous
TGATCAAATAAATTCAGCCTTGATGAGCAGAAGAGACTTCTTTAAAAAAATTAAAAAATCTTGCTGATTCCAAACTTTTGAACGGCAGTGTACATTTCCTTTGTATCTAGAAAACTACAACTATGGATCCGTTAAGGATTATTTTTGTTTGTTAATAGGTTATTAATGCTAGTTTTTTGACAGTCTTTTGCTAGTTTTTTGCTGTAATTAGAACAGAGCGTTCTCAAGCCACTCCGTTAATTAAGCTCCCTTCATGTGTTGTTGAAACAAACAGTGCAACCTGTCACTTGCATCACTCACTTTGCCGTTTTGCAATATTGCATGGAATCAATTGGCTGCTGCACTAATAAAGCTCTTTTCTCTTTTGTGA
>NW_015738137.1:0-370 GCF_001515625.1 Sinocyclocheilus rhinocerous
TATGATGTCACATCCGGGTGGGCTGGGTTTGAACATGGGCGTGGCATCTGGCATCACACTTGGATGTTGGCAGGGCTGGATGTCCACCGCAGGCTGCAGCGAGATGCTCCTCGTTCCTAGAAGGCAACCCTAACTAAACACACCTGATCCAGCTAATTAAGGCATTCAGACTGACTAGAAACTTCCAATAAATTGTGTTGAAGCTGGTTAGAGCCAAAATCTGCAGGACACTAGCCCTCCAGGAGCAGGATTGGACACCCCTGATCTAGTTACTCAGCCTTTTCATATTTATTTATTTATGCATTATTTTTACAGAGCTGCTCATTAGACAAAATTCTTAAGTTTGCAACTGGATGCAGTGTTCTGCCTG
>NW_015738138.1:0-370 GCF_001515625.1 Sinocyclocheilus rhinocerous
ACTGGCCAGAGCAATGTTGATAAATAATCCCAATTAGGCATCACCGTCACAGGGTGACCGCCTGTGTATTGTGAGTTTAATTTGCATTGAGCAGTCACGATATGGTATTCAATACACATTGTACAACACAACGAGTAAAGCATAGCATAATACATATTGAAAACAAGAAAGAACATTGTTGTACTTGCATTGTAATAACATTATTCTTCATGTATATCTCACTCCAGTGCTCATAAAGCATGATTGTATTTAAAAAATCCATATTATTTATTATTATAGAACCTACTACTGTCACGGTATCAGTCAGCTCTCACTATGGACTACATTTCCCACAAGCTCCGCACCTGGAACTAATCACACACACACACAC
>NW_015738139.1:0-368 GCF_001515625.1 Sinocyclocheilus rhinocerous
ACTGCCAGATTATTGAGAGTGGCTGCAACCTGAAACACAAGAGCAAAATCAACACTGACGACACGGCATGAGCTTCAGCTAAAAAAGACACCAGCTAAACCAGCTGAGCATGACCATCTCAGTGCACAAACAAACCATGATCAACACTGATATAATGAGACATGTGACTCTGAAAGAGTGATGCTTCTATTGCAGCTTCAACACAGTCCATGCAATGTCAACCAAATACTAGTCTTTATTTACTTAATTTACTATTTATGTAATATTTCGTTTGTTGTTATTTTCTGCACAGACAGGATGAATTATTCTGCTTCAAATCACAGACACACACACATATATATATATATATATATATATATATACTGTAT
>NW_015738140.1:0-369 GCF_001515625.1 Sinocyclocheilus rhinocerous
TCCATAGTACCATACATTTGTAGATCATGGTAACCACAGGTAAAACCATGAATGGCTGTTCACTACACAGCAAGAAAAAAAAACTGTTTTCTATAAACGTCTGGAATTCATGAAAAACAGTAACCTAAACACATTAAGTATGGATATAAATGCAAAAACTACCATAGCATCATAACAAAAAATTATTATGTTATTGTATTCCATTATTCCTGTAACAGTTAATACAGCCTTGAGCCCTGGTTTACAGTGGATGTCTGATGGCAAGTTGGAGTGATTTTTAGATTGGCAACTCACAGACTCAATGCGGCACCTTGTTGGAAACCGCTTGTTTAAAGGGGTCATATGATGCTGCTAAAAAGAACATTATTT
>NW_015738141.1:0-370 GCF_001515625.1 Sinocyclocheilus rhinocerous
AGTCAACACATCAAAATAAGTGTACTTCTTTAAAGCATGGCAAAATATTATTAAAACAATGATTTTAAATGGACTTTGAAGTAAAACTTTTAATTTGACATTATTACAAAGTGCACTTTTTTTAAAGTGTGTTAAGAAACAGTCATGAAAGTGTCTCTCTCTAAGTCACTTATGTGGCCTAAGATTTGAAGTACACTACAAGTGCACATTCAGTACAATTAAACACACTTCTTTAAAGACAATTTAGTAATTAAAATAGTTTAAGAAGCATTTGAAGTACAGTTTGACAGATAAACTCACATCTTTGGTATAACATAAATAGTGAAATGTGTGCATTCTGATAGAATAACTGCAAAAACACTCACCCAGT
>NW_015738142.1:0-370 GCF_001515625.1 Sinocyclocheilus rhinocerous
GAGCTGCAGTACACTTTTAGATGATAATAAATAACTAAATCAAAGTAAGACTATTGTTAGAGTTACTTATTTGAGGTAATGACGTGTTCCAGTATTCACTAAACACTGAAAAACTATTAAAAAGGTTTTACATGAACTGGTATAACCTCTTAGCCTTAGCAACAGAACATTATGTATTTATTTTTAAAGAAGTCTGTCTGAACAAAGCTCTTTTATATTTGGATACAATAATCCAAAGAATTCACACAGGCCAAAAAGAGCTTCACACATCAGAAGACCTTCTCTCTAAATATATCAGAGGTGACTTATTAGTCAAAAATATCTATAAAATATGAAACTTTCACAATCCATGTTTCAATCCACTTTTCAA
>NW_015738143.1:0-370 GCF_001515625.1 Sinocyclocheilus rhinocerous
AAAGGCAAGCCAGGACAGCCACCGAAACCAGCCCAGCAGAAAAAGGGTCCTGCCAGAAAGGCTAACAGCACTGTTCCAGGCAACAGGTTTGCAGGTTTTTTTTCTTTTTTCCATTATTGATTTATTTTTTAAACCGTTCTGGATTTGTTTTATGGGTTGAGGCTAAAACAATCATTTGAGGTCTAAAGGGTTTCTGCTGTATGGCTGGAACCTTCACAGGCAACCAAAAAAGGGTGGCAGAGGGCCAGGCTACGAGTCTGACGAGGAGATGTCTCTGCCCATGACGTATGATGAGAAACGGCAACTGAGCCTCGACATCAACCGGCTGCCTGGAGAGAAGTTGGGCAGGGTGGTCCACATCATTCAGTCC
>NW_015738144.1:0-370 GCF_001515625.1 Sinocyclocheilus rhinocerous
CTTGTAGAGCATTTAAGAAGCAGGTGTCCAGCTACTCTGTAACTTAATGCTACTGGTGGGCTTGTGACAAAACTTCCAAATCAGTCAAAAATAATACTTTATTACTCATTTACTGTTCCTGGAAGAGGTCGGGATGCACCCCCTCTCCCAGTATGTGAAATGCTGTCTAATGAGCATTCTGTGCATCCAATTGCATTTTGGTTAATGCAGTTTACGCTACAATTGTCAAGGTACACACAACTCCACATCCATCAGGTCGAAACAGACTACAGTTGGGCTCTAATGCAAAGTGTCCTTCTTGCTTTCAACAAAGAGAACATCACCACCTATCTGGACAGAGCGTATGCAATTTGCAGAGGGGAAAGAAGGT
>NW_015738145.1:0-370 GCF_001515625.1 Sinocyclocheilus rhinocerous
TTCTGAAATCAGATTAGATCATGTAATTCAGTCTTGGTTTTGAACTGGATCAAACTTTCAGTATATGTTGTTCAAAAACTGAACTGAACAGGATTAGGCTACCTTTGATAAAAATAAAAAAAAATCTGGATTATCCTGATCTCAGGAGAAGTGTGGATTTCAGGAACAAAAAGTAATAAAACTTTAAAATGTGTACAATAATGCAACATTTGTATCATGAAGTTTATATATAAGTTTATTGACTATTCTACCTGCATTCTTTACATAGCTACATTGTGACGTGTAGTCCCATTTAGAGCACTAGTAATCTGGATTTGGTCATCTGAAAAAGTCTGTATATGGATTAGGGTGATCTAATCCAATGTTGCTT
>NW_015738146.1:0-370 GCF_001515625.1 Sinocyclocheilus rhinocerous
TTAAGTCTTTTGATGGAAGCAACAGCATGAGGATTACTTTGCTTCTGCTCTGTAAGTGTATTACGTTACAAATATCCTTTCACGTTTCAAGAGCAATATTATTCAAATGTATTGTATATTTATTTTATTTTATAGATGTAATCATATGGTGTCAAGTTGCAGAGACATTCACGGATAAACTGACACATTTGGGACAAAACGTGACCATAAACTGTGATCTTGCTGAACACGACGTTTACTGGTTCTTACAGAAACCGCCAGATTCTCCAGTAACAGTCCTGCGCTCCTTCTCACCGACACCGTTTTACTTCGACAAGAGATTCAAAGAAAAATATTCAGTGCAGTCTAAACATTGTCTGTTTATAACCAA
>NW_015738147.1:0-370 GCF_001515625.1 Sinocyclocheilus rhinocerous
ACAGCAGATTATTGCCTAGAGCAAGACTACAACAACACAGAATAACACAAGATTCCTATTTCACAATATGAATATTAGAAGGCTATTTATTCGTTATTTTAATGGTCTAACAGAGTTCAGCAAGAGAGCAGCATGTAAACAAAGACTGATAAACTTTCATAGAAGCTTCATAAACCTTCCTATGCAAGTAGCTATTTTAAACATTAGATTTTAAGTTAAGCAGTAGATTTTCAGTTAAAGACACCCTCGAAATAATGACTTACAAATTGAAAAGGACTGAGAATACTGCAAGAGAAGTGAAGCGTATGATGAAGGTACTTACAGAGTGACGCTCTTTATCGCATTACGCGTCGGTTTTATTTGTCGAAGA
>NW_015738148.1:0-370 GCF_001515625.1 Sinocyclocheilus rhinocerous
AGTAATAGGGAGTGCTTATTGCAATGGAAATGGAGGTATGAGAAAGCAGATTGGAATTCATTTAACAAACATTGTGAAGTATATAAAGGTGGAAGAAACGGTAGAAACGTTTTGTAAATCTTTTTCAGATTTAATAATGGAAGCTGATACTTTATATATTCCTCAAAGAGCTGAATATTTTAAGAAATATGGCTGGAAAAGGGAAAAAGTCCAATCAAATTCCAGTATTAAATGATGGTGAAACAGTGGCAGTAACATACATAAAGCAAACATGTTAGGTAAGGTTTTAGAAGGTGCTCACAGAATAAAGTTGGGAGAAGAGTACGAGATAAGAAGAAGAGATATATTAAATAACAACCCAGATATAATG
>NW_015738149.1:0-370 GCF_001515625.1 Sinocyclocheilus rhinocerous
TTGAACTGGAGTGACGGGAAGGTGAATTTACTGACTTGCAGTTCAAAGAAATTTAACACGTGATGAAGTTTTAGAGTTTTTGATCTATAAACTTTTAACAAAACTTGCCTTTACAAAATTACAAGTATATACATTTCCTTGAATTTCAGTTTTAATTCTACTGACATTCAAATTTTAATTCTGCCTCCTGTTTGGTACCTTAATTCAAACTGAATTGGAATTTAAAAGTCATTTCTGGATGGTAGTTTAAAACGTTAAATTTAATGACCTAAAAATAAAAACGTTCATTTACAGTACCATGTTTGATGTTTTTGGAAGAAGTCTGTTATGCTCACAAAGGCTGCATTTATTTGATCATAAATACAGTAAA
>NW_015738150.1:0-369 GCF_001515625.1 Sinocyclocheilus rhinocerous
CCTGGCATTGCATTATGTGTTGCTCTCTGTCTCCCTCTAGCGTTCCAAAGTCAGATCGGACTACAGTTCACAAAAACCTGATAGTGGCGCTGGTTGTAGCTCAGTTACTTCTTATTTTCAGCGACTGGGCTTCGGGAAACCAGGTGTGACTTCTATATCTGTCAAATTATATATGTGTTGATAAAAAGTAGGGAAACAGCTGTGAAATTACCACATAGTACCACAAAAGTGACTGTATAAAGAGTAACATGTAAAAGTGTTACAAAATTTGTTTCATGTTTTCCACAAATAAATATTAAGCAGCACAGCTGTTCTCAACATTGGTAATAATCGTAAATGTTTCTTGAGCAGCAAATCAGCATATTAGAA
>NW_015738151.1:0-370 GCF_001515625.1 Sinocyclocheilus rhinocerous
AATTGAAATAAGTATTCACTCTTGTATACTCTATCAACAGGGCTTTGCCATATTCAGCTAAGTAACCTCCAGTGACGCGTTCATTTATTTCCAAGGGCGATGATTTCATTAGCTATACTAAATGTGTGCGGTTGATTTTAGCTGCATGCAGTGTCAGAGTTACGCTCCTGTCATTCAATTAAAGGGTTATGTCAATGACAATTATTAAATTACTTTAAATTGTGATATTTGCCCAGGTGGTTGCTGGGTTTTTCTTATCTTTATCAGCTTACAACATGATATCTATTTGTTAAAGGGATCATAGGATGCCCTTTAGGGTCTTAAGGAAAAGTCTGTAACATAGTTTGTTTAAAATTTCTCAATGGTAGTG
>NW_015738152.1:0-369 GCF_001515625.1 Sinocyclocheilus rhinocerous
ACACACACACACACACACACACACAAATAATTTATAGTAATTCATATGACTTCTAGTTTTGTGACACCAAGTGTTATCCTTGTGTTAGCTTCACTGAAGACCTGGTAAAAATGCAAGTGGCATTGACATCAAATGTCACTCATTCTTACATACATTCTTACAAATTTGGGCCTTTTCCTCATAACATGAATCATGTCTAACTTTACAAGAGACTCACAAAATGATCCAAGTCATATGGATCACTTATATGACTGTGGTCATATTAATGTCTTTCTTTCGTGTTCCACAGAAGAACATAATATGGGCTCAGTGATAACTATTCCTTTAACATGTTATTCGCAGGCATGAGAAAGTGACTTTATATGTAGG
>NW_015738153.1:0-370 GCF_001515625.1 Sinocyclocheilus rhinocerous
AATGTCAAAGAGATCAGAGACTTCAACTAAACCCTGTGTAACATCTTAGCATATCCATAAAAAGGTACAGAGGACAACCGTAATTCATAATATGTGCAGCAATTCATATGTGCTAAATATATGTATCCCATGGTACACCTCACATCTTCTGAACCGAAACTGGCCATATTGCTAACGGATTGAATCATTTACAGTCTCCCCACAGGCCATTACAGCCACAGGGTAGAACATTCCCCACATGATAATAAATCTATACTAGCAAAAGTGAAGACTCATTTGTCATGACATTGAGGCGGAGCTGCTGTGTCCCTCTCTCCGTCTTCAAGATCTTGTCAGCTAGACTTGGAACTGCATCATGTGTTGAGTACCA
>NW_015738154.1:0-370 GCF_001515625.1 Sinocyclocheilus rhinocerous
TGCCAAAACTCTCATTAAACAAGTCCATGCTGGAGTAACTAAAGATAGCTTCATAAAACACTTGCATATAAATCGCCTGGGGGGAAACTAAATCACTCACGTAGTGGTGCCAATTCACACACTAGAAGAACAAAAGACAGAAACAAAGAGGCAACAAAATTATGCTTTAAATATGATATTGTCAAAGCAGAAATGTTGTGACCGCAGACCACAGCATGGTATCTCTTTCTGTTTAGCCACAATTGGTGGCTCCTTTGTTCATCTTTTTTATGTACCTCTGTAAGGCATGGCAGTTAGATGAATAAAATGAAAGAGGTAGATTCCGTGACAGGACACTGCACGGACAAGGAGTGTTGCAGTTGACTGGGTC
>NW_015738155.1:0-369 GCF_001515625.1 Sinocyclocheilus rhinocerous
GTCCATGGGGTGGCTCAGCATGGAGATGACCTCCCGCAGGTTCGGATCCCGCCAGCGCGGATCCTTGCGGATGGTGTCGAGGCTCACCATGCTGGCGCGTTTCTGCGGGATGAGCGTCTGCGCACGGTACAGGTCCTGGAAACAGGGATGGACCATTAATTAAAAAAAGAATCGAAACCAAAATTCAGAACCTCTAACCCAGTGTTTCCCAACCACTGTGACAGGTTGTCGGGTGTTGCTCAATTCAAATTCTGATTCTGATTCTTATTCTTATTGATTCCCAGTTTCGATTCCAATTAGTTTAGTTTACACTGCAAAAAATTATCCTGTATTTTTGATCAAATAAATGCAGCCTTGATGAGCAGAAGA
>NW_015738156.1:0-370 GCF_001515625.1 Sinocyclocheilus rhinocerous
AAGAAGAAGAAGAAGAAGAAGAAGGACGCGTTTCCGCTTTCGTGCTGATTTGAAAAGCATTCAGTTTTTCAGAATCTGAATTTATTTTATTAATTTCACTATGTCTATTAAATTAAATGCTCTTTTCAGCGACTCATATGTGGATATAAGCCAGTATAGAGACCAACATTTTAAGGTGAGCATTGTTTTTCCTTCTGATAAACATTCTGGCACCTTTTATTTGTTCTTTCCCCGTCATATTATAGTTTCTTTTTTCTTTTTCATTTATAGATTATACAAACTTAATTGTTTATTTAATATATATATTTTTTGCAAATGTGTATAGATTATGTTCCTCGATTAATGTGTTTATAAAAAACCTTCCACATTA
>NW_015738157.1:0-370 GCF_001515625.1 Sinocyclocheilus rhinocerous
AATGGGGAGTTGTACAACCTCTGGAGGTGCATTTAGGAGTAAGATATGATTCCCGAAAAAATAGAAGGTCTGGATTTTACGAACAAGTTCCCGTCAGTGACACTTTCATGTACATACCATTGTTTGAAACTCTGGAGTTTATTTTCAAGAATGAGATGATTTGTGGCCATATTCAGTGTTCGACAGCGAGTGATATATATTCTGACTTCTGTGATGGTACTTACTTCAAGACTAATCCATTGTTCTCAGTAGTTGAACATGCCCTGCAGCTTCAGGTTTATTACGACGATTTTGAAACTGCGAATCCATTAGGGTCCAAGCATGGAGTGCATAAGCTTGGATGTTTGTATTTCACACTTAGAAATCTTCC
>NW_015738158.1:0-370 GCF_001515625.1 Sinocyclocheilus rhinocerous
ACAAACTAAAGCTCCCACACCCGGTGATATTCTTCTCAGACCAGGAGTCAGAGCTGCCAAGCCCACTGTCTCCTACATACAGAGGACTGTCAGGTAAGAGTTTACTCTTCACTGATCCATTCCACATTTCCAACACCATTTCAGTTTTTTTTTTTTTCTTTCATAACTTTTTATGATACACATTTGTCAATAGCAGCTTTACTCAAAATAGCAAAATTAAGCCAATAAAAGGAAAAGAAAAGGAAAATACTGCCTTACAACCCCCCAGTGAACAAGCTGAAAACCACATATTTCATCATTTATGAAATTTGATTTTGATTTTCTAGTTGGTAAATTTCTAAACACAAAAGTATACAAGCAAACACATGCA
>NW_015738159.1:0-370 GCF_001515625.1 Sinocyclocheilus rhinocerous
ACAAACTCTGATTCGCTCATGCTCAGAAAACACGAGACGGTGAATAAGACGAGGCCACACACACACAGAGACACAGAGACACAGACATAGATTGAGTGTGCTTGTATTGGTAGAGAGTTCGAGTTTGTGTCTTTGCTCTAATGGATGCACGTTCTGATGTTTTGCTGTTGTTTCTTCAGAAGCAGACCTTCATATTCTCAGACGCTTCACGAAAGTGATGTAGAAAGCAATGCTTCTGTCACTGGCATATTTCAGCATAAAACATTCAGCATCTTTAGAGCTGGTTTAACCCTCTTGTTTTGTTTCAGATTTGAGAGACCCAAAGTTCCTTTTAATATCTTTAAAAAAGTTGTAGATCAGTACGTTAATA
>NW_015738160.1:0-370 GCF_001515625.1 Sinocyclocheilus rhinocerous
TACTACCCTCAAAACAAAATTGCACTTTTTTTCGGCGTTTAGTTATAGCATGTTAACTTAAGTTCAATGTTTGCCATTTTGTCAAACTACAGAACAGAACATGACGCATGAGAACCGTGAGACGAGACTATAATATTTATGTATTTGTTTCAAACTAAATCAAAATAAAAACACTGTGGGCAATATTAGACATATGTTATAAGGGGGGGGGAAAGCACACCAACTTCTAAAGTAGTCAAAGTGCTGTACAGTGAATCACATGTCAACTTATTTTAATGTATCTCAAAACTCACACGCGACATTGATAAACGGCGCAGAACATTACAGCGCGTGTTTTTATGAAGAGTAGGCTAAGTTTGGCAAAAGTAAC
>NW_015738161.1:0-370 GCF_001515625.1 Sinocyclocheilus rhinocerous
ACAAGACCTTCTCCACTTATACAGGTGATTATGTAAATTAAGCGGACAAAATCAGTGCCTGAAGGGCGGGACATCCAAGTTATAAAACCTGGTGAAGGTAGATGGCGAAGACCAGCCAGAGGCCGCACACATATATCACCAATAGAAAATATATCACCAAGCCCAGGAGGAGGCCATTCCCCTGGTGGAGTGGACCCTCACTCCAACAGGACACTGTAAGCCCACCGAGGCGTAAACCAGGGCAATAGCGTCGTCAACTCTCCTGCAGGATAGTCTGTGCTTCGTAAGTGGCAGCCCTTTAGAGTGGCCTCCAAACCATACAGAAAGCTGCTCTGAATGCTGGAAGTGGCTAGAGCACTCTACATATACT
>NW_015738162.1:0-370 GCF_001515625.1 Sinocyclocheilus rhinocerous
ACATGCTCCCAGAGCGGTGTCAGCAGCTTATTGAAAGAAGTCAACTACTCACAGTCAGAGGTCATTGAACTCTGGCTGAGTGACTGGGTGCTACAGTACATGCCCTTAAAAATCTCTTCCAAGTAAGAATAGCTTTTCACTTATTGCCGTGATCTCTGTGTATCTGTGTGCCTCTCTAGTCTGCTTAGAGAAAGAATGCAACACAATAGTGGTAAGACTGCAGGCCTTAATTAACTTAGAATGTGGGAGGTGGTAAAATATCCCCCTATATGATCCCTCAGGTTTGGGACAGAGGTCACTTTAAAAAGCAGTGGGGCCATTTTGAGCAAGTGAAGAAAAAAAAACTCCTATTTTATTATTTTATTTAATA
>NW_015738163.1:0-370 GCF_001515625.1 Sinocyclocheilus rhinocerous
TTATTTTGTGTTTCGAACAGCATGGGGATACATTTTTCTTCATTTCTGAGTGAGCTGTGCCTTGAACAATTCTGTGGTGTATGTGCAAGTGTCAATCGATTTATGCAGAAGTCTGCAGTCAGATCACAGCCCATTAGTGGCCATACAAACAGCATGTGGTTTAAAGAAGCCTACAGACCAGAAAAACATACAAAGACATCAGCTAAAGTAGTTAGACCAGAAACAGACTAGTAATGATTATAAGTCATGGTCAAGTTTCAAGAAGAGGCTGAAAAGAGCAGTTTCAAACAGCAGATGTTACAGGTGGATATGAAGAACATCAAATGTTGCTTTGAAGACATGGCGTGCAAACATGGGATACAATTGTGCA
>NW_015738164.1:0-370 GCF_001515625.1 Sinocyclocheilus rhinocerous
GGAGACGTGGATCAAAGCAACAGTCTTTAATAAATCCAAACACAGAGGATATCCACAAAAAGGAATGGCTGGTGACAGACAAACATGACGATTTAGACCCAACCAAGACAGAACGCACAGACTGGGACTTAAATACATGGGGTAGAGGACAATTAACATGACACAACTGAATCACATGAACACAATCAACAAGAGACAGAAACTGGGTCACTGAGAGCACATGTGGAGGAAAACATACACACAGACAGTCCAGGGGCATGACAAAATGTTATTTCCAAACATTTATTATACAGTGAATAAAACAGCTTTTAAATAGTCAAATAATGTTATTTACTTCAGAAAAGACAACAATACAGGCTAACATAAGTTA
>NW_015738165.1:0-370 GCF_001515625.1 Sinocyclocheilus rhinocerous
AGCAATGAGTTTGCCTTGGAAACGGACAGAGGAATCCACTCGAGACGTTCAGAAGTTCTGCAATATGGTAAGAGACAGAAAATCCAACATTTATAGATTGGGAGACTGAAGCAGGCTGTGTCTATTTTCAGTTGCATAGTTCTTAACTAAAATAATATCTATAACACAGAGGCATTAAAAAATCCCTCTGTACTAGTTTCTCTAAAGACGTCCATAAACTAGACTTCAGTTCTATATATAAATACTTAGATATATTGATTTCTGAGGCCGGTTGCATAAACCGCTTAGACTAGTCTTAAAAGTTAGACACCTAATTTTTTTCTGCAAGACTGGTCATAATTTTTTTAAGTCAGTTACATAAAAATGTAGA
>NW_015738166.1:0-370 GCF_001515625.1 Sinocyclocheilus rhinocerous
TCAAAAAGAGACTAATAATTTAGAATGATCAGAGAGATTTTTGGCAATTATTGACGTAAGCTGTTCTATTTTTCAAAAATCCCATATTGAATTAATAACTCACAAGATAGCAAAGAGCGCTGGCAAGCTGTTTAGCCACAGTAAACTTCCACTGAGGAGTGACACGCGCCTTCTCTCTGTGCAGGAACACATCTAATGGGCCAAACTCCACAAACTCCTCCACCATGATGTCTGTTCACATAAAAACAGTACAGTCAACAGATACATAATGTGTTTGGCGGTTGGTAAAAAGTACAGATTGAACATAAAAAAAAAAAACAGCTTTGACGACACAGGCGGCCTTTAAAGAGGAAGTCAAAAAGGGCACAGC
>NW_015738167.1:0-370 GCF_001515625.1 Sinocyclocheilus rhinocerous
ACTCCCTATTGTTCAAGCCAAATGAGAGGATCACATGCCGGTTCTCCATCGACACTGGGGTTTTAAGCATAATAATGTGGTATGCTTGTGCCAGATTCACCTCCAGGTAATAATTCACTCCCCTTTTTCTATTAGCTATGTGTGGCAGACGGCACACATTCAAGTCCCCCAGGAAAAGAATGGGCCCTACCGGGGCCAAATACCAGTTCTGATACTTGTCCCCATGATGATCATGCCTCTTATGCAGGCTTTGAGCTGCCATCTGAACCTCTTCCTGGAGGCCAGTGATGGGTTTCCCAAACCTGCGGGGCCGGTGTGCTCAACTCTGGACCCTCGAGGGGCATGCAGTGAACTACTGGGAGATTTTTTG
>NW_015738168.1:0-370 GCF_001515625.1 Sinocyclocheilus rhinocerous
ATACAATTTAAACACACTTTCCGCGTAAGCTCGTCTAACTGAATAGCTTACAAAAACAAAATCACAAATCCATGGTTGTTCTTATGTTGAGGCACTGTACATGAAACCACCTTTGGCATAACTCACATTGAATCTGGAAGAAAAATAGGACATGTTGTTAGATTTTTTTAGAAAGTGTTGGAATTATTAAATGCAGTTGTGAATGTTCCTCCTACATTTACCAGCATCACAAAAACACCACAGCTGGAACCATCCTCCTGAAATGAATGTTGGATTGTGCCAGGTTTCCACTTGTGGTCCACACAATCTTCTCTTCAATACATATTTGTGAAGTGAAGTGAAGTGACATGTGGCCAAGTATGGTTACCCA
>NW_015738169.1:0-369 GCF_001515625.1 Sinocyclocheilus rhinocerous
CTCTCTCTCTCTCTCTCTCTCTCTCTTTCTCTCTCTCTCTTTTTTTTTCTTTTGATTGAAGCGTATGTTTTTCACCCAGAGCTTAAATTAAACCGTTTTTCCCCATCTTTAAAGTCTTGTCACAACTGCAAAACAGATCCTAAATGGTCCTGCATAAGCTGTTGCCCAAAGGCTTTTGCATTTGACCATTTTGAAATGAAATTGCACAGCCTTCTGGGACAAGTTGTTGGAATTGAACAAGGGCCATGTAAAATTCATGTGCTTTCTCTGCGTTGACTAAACATTGCCGTCATTGTAAATATCTCAGTATCAGAGGGACAGAGAAACAGGGAGTATTTGTGAGGGGGGGAAAACAAAGCTAAAGAGACA
>NW_015738170.1:0-370 GCF_001515625.1 Sinocyclocheilus rhinocerous
TTACACTATATATATATTTACAAGCATTCAGAATTGTGTTGTGTATTTCTAAGAGTTGTGTTAGTTGTTTGTGCATTTTGCAGGTAAAAATTGTTTCTGCATGTTTTAACCATTTCCATGCATCAGAGGCAGGAAACTTTTTAAACACAGAGTAACTGAAATGTAATTTTATAGGGGATTCAGGTTTAAAAGTTGTATCACAGTTAAAGGGATAGTTCACCCCAAAATAAAAAGTATCTCTAATTACTCGTCCTCATGTTGCTCCAAACCCATAAGACCTTCAAGATCTTAAAGGTAAAGGTAGTAAAGATATCGTTAAAATAGACCATGTGACATCAGTGGTTCAACCGTAAGTTTATGAAGCTACAAG
>NW_015738171.1:0-370 GCF_001515625.1 Sinocyclocheilus rhinocerous
ATATTTTCTTTTATGTTCCACAGAAGAATATAAGTGATACAGGTTTGAAACAACATGAAGATGAGTAATTTATGACATGATTTTAATTGTCCTGTAAAATTTGCCTTTTTGCAATATTGTTTTATGTATTGTGGTTATTAATGAACTAAAACCATTGAAACACCGCTTTCTTGACTTCTTCTACATGCCAGTCACTCTTCTTCAATCTGTTCTAATTTACCAGTTAATAGAGTGACCGGATTGGCTGAAACGAGGTTTATTCATATTAGCATGGCAATGGGGTTCACGTCCTGTCAGCAGGCTTTGAGTTATTACTCTCACTCTCTCCCTTTGCGGTTTTTAAGTTTTGCCATCCAGGTTTAAAAACATA
>NW_015738172.1:0-370 GCF_001515625.1 Sinocyclocheilus rhinocerous
AAGATTATTTATTCAGCTTTCAGATTATGTATAAATCTCAATTTCTTAAGATTGACCTTTATTACTGGTTTTGTGCTCCAGGGTCACATTTAAGAAAATTTTTTACATATTAAATATATTTATATATAATAGAAATTAAATGAATATAAATATATACATGTAAATATTTTTTAAATATATACTGCATGTTTATTTATATAAATATTCACAGCACACGCACATTACATACACAAACTTATTTTGGATGCGATTAATCACGATTTAATTGTTTGACGGCACTATTTGAGAACAGAACTTAGTTGCATTTTACGCAGAGCACAATCTGAAAAGAGTGCGGCAGTAGACGATTACTTGTTTCAGATCTCGGTCG
>NW_015738173.1:0-370 GCF_001515625.1 Sinocyclocheilus rhinocerous
ATATATATATATATATATATATCTTATATATAATCTTTTGTAACATTATAAATGTTTTTAATGTTACGTATGGGCTGTTTAATGCATATTGGCTGAATAAAAGCATTAAAACAAAACACACGCAAGGGGTGTGCGATAATGACAAAAAAATGAGATCTCTGTATTTTCTGGAAATCTGTCGATGACGATATTTTGCTGAGCGAGTTATTGTGCTGGTATCATGGCAGCTTTAGGACTGCCGTGGACAGCTGACTCCCAAAGCTTTTGATATCCTCCTGTGTGGTGGTTAGTATGCAGCAGTAACAAAAATGAACTTTTCCAATATGTTTAAACAGATTTTTACCTTTTATGGGCATTTTTACCTTTATAA
>NW_015738174.1:0-370 GCF_001515625.1 Sinocyclocheilus rhinocerous
AAGGCAGGAAAAAGATTCAGAGATAAACAATTAGATTAATCCCAGCGGTAAAGGGCACAGACAATGGGAGGACTCAAAGAAAAAACTAAATCAATATGGCAACTGCTGAGGACACAATGGAGTACAGTGAGGAAGAGATTAACACTTATTTCTCAGATGAGAAGACATACAGACACGTGGCAGAGGACGACTTGTTCACGACTTGTTCGAATCAATACCGGTGTCAGCTACTGCCTATTCCTCGCACGTTTTCCGTCAGAGAAGCCTTCAGACATTATGGAATATACGGTAACATTGCATACCACAAAAGCACATCCCAAAAAGTCCAAACAAAGACATGGGGATAATGAAGTGAATTAGGGGCCACAAT
>NW_015738175.1:0-370 GCF_001515625.1 Sinocyclocheilus rhinocerous
ATAGATTTCCCAGGATTCTGCAATGTCTATTTTAAAAATCATATTAGTATTAAGTCTCTGCATTGTTTTTGACATTAATAAAATCTATAGATGTAGCCCATGAAGCACAATTAAAACATTTTTTAACGTATAATATAATGAAAACAGCTTAACAAATAAAAATGTATCTAGTTAGTTACATCAGTTTTCTTAACATTTAGGTCTAAAATGTACTAATTTGTAACCAAATATGAACAATTCCAGCTAAGCAAGCCCAAATTTGTGTGTTTGTGTTTTATAATCTATTGCTTTAATCTAAAGTCGTTCTTCTCTCTGTCCCTCTGTTTTTCAGGTTTGTTCTGTAACACTTCGATTGATGGCATTGGGACAT
>NW_015738176.1:0-370 GCF_001515625.1 Sinocyclocheilus rhinocerous
ATCATGTTTTTATGTTTTGTAGTTATTATTGTTTAATCAAAACAACCCAGCTGCAGTTTGATTGATATCAACTGGAATGCAGGATTTAAAAAACATGATTTTGGAACATCTGTATTTGCAAATGAACTCTTCATATATAACAGAATAAAATGTGAATTCTTAACAATCAAAATCTTGATGACAATTTTAATGTTACTAAATATATGTTATTTATTATATATATTTTTTAATTCTTTTTCTCTATTCCATTCTATTCTAATATGATCTTCTGCATATAAAAGCCAAAATAATGTTTAGTTGAAACCTTTATTCTGTATTAGATTAGCCTACTAAACACACACACATACATACATACATATATATATATATA
>NW_015738177.1:0-370 GCF_001515625.1 Sinocyclocheilus rhinocerous
TGATGATTGCTGTGTGAAATTGGCAGTTATCTTAGAACAGCTTATAACTGACTTGTTCAGGGGCACTATACCTTCTCCCCTTTGTGAACGGAATTTAAAATGTGTGTGTGTGTGTGTGTATAGAAAAGCATTGTACTCTCAATCTATACATTTACAACATATATTTTCTGTTAAGCAGCTGCAGTACACAAACCCTGCCATTGAGAATGTCAGAATATTAAAGGCTTAGTTGCCACAAAGTGAAAATTCTGTTATCATATACTCATATATTTATTGATCCACTCTCCTATGACATTCTTTCTTCTGTGCAAATCCAATGTATTTTAGCTTTATTATTTTTGTCCTGACACTGATTTATTAAAAGGACCTA
>NW_015738178.1:0-370 GCF_001515625.1 Sinocyclocheilus rhinocerous
TGTGCCTCCGCTTTCCATGGCTGAGGGGCTGCAGCACATCCGTATGATGGAGGGAGTGTCCCGATCTCTGCCCTCATCGCCTCTGCTCACCCACCAGACCTCCAGCTCAAGACCACCGTCTGTCAGGAAGGTCTTCGGCACAGCCACAGGTACTGAACTCTCTCAGTCATGATGCCACAATTCCTAATGCCAGTATATTTTGTTCATTTTTAATTTAATGTTTTATTCTTTTCTTATTTTTATTTTATTTATTATTTTATTTTACATATTTTATTTTTTATATTTTATTTTCATATTTCTTTTTTTCTTTTTTTAATTTAAATTATTTAATTTTTTTTATTATTTTAATATTTTAAATGATTTCGTTCAT
>NW_015738179.1:0-370 GCF_001515625.1 Sinocyclocheilus rhinocerous
ATTAAAAACTGGTTTCAAGGCAGAAATATTTAAGATACTTCAAATATAGAAATAATCTGCTGTAGAGATATCTACTACATAAATGCATTAGAACATGTTGCAGAGACGCTGTTATGCATGCTGTCAGAATTATATTGATTACGATTCTGACAGCATGCATTCAACTTCATGCAAACTTAAGAGGCATTTTTAAAGGAAAAACAAAATCTAAAATGTACGACTTTTAAGAGAAAGTTTTATTTTAAATCCATATAGCCCTGGTCATTTTCTGGAATGCATCACATTCGATTAACAAAATTAAGACTAATTATATAAAATTATCTAAATAAAAAAATACAACAATTATTTTAAAGCATTTAAATAAATATAT
>NW_015738180.1:0-370 GCF_001515625.1 Sinocyclocheilus rhinocerous
TTGCAATTTATTTACTTTTTTCTTATTTTATTACAAAGTGTTTACTTTTTAATAATGTTTGAACTTAATATTAGCATATTATATATCAAAATTGAAATTTAGAATTGTACAATTTCACTGTTATCCAAAAATGTCAGTGTCATAAGTGAAATACTACATAGTATACTACAGTATGCATACTACATAGCATGTGGTAGAGCAGAACATCACATTTATGAATGTGAAAATATTGTACCAAAGTCGTGAGTAAAATCAACATTGCAATATTGATTTAAAAAAAAAAAAAATCATGCTACTATTTTTTGTCTATATCGCACAGCCTTAATGTTACGGGAAGAGAACTCAGAATCCAGTTGCAAGTGAAAAGTGA
>NW_015738181.1:0-370 GCF_001515625.1 Sinocyclocheilus rhinocerous
ACCTACAGCCAATGAGAGAGCTGATACAGGGCAAGGGAAATGTGTAATGTGTGACCCCCTGTCGCCGATCTGTCATGCAATATCACAACTTTGAAAGTCATGCATTGTGAACCCGGCATTAGAGATAAATAAGACATTAAAATGATTTCATCTCATCTATCAGTGATGTAGTCAAGAACAGACCACCAAATCGAACACCAATCAAGATCAGAGGTGTGGCCAAGTCCAAAACCAGTACCATTCAGGAGTGGAGTTAGGATACATTGAGAGCTGGCTAGTAACTGATTACATGTAATCTGGATTACGTAATCCGATTCCCAAAATAAAGTACTTGTAATTAGATTAAATTACATTTTAAAATACTCGTAAT
>NW_015738182.1:0-370 GCF_001515625.1 Sinocyclocheilus rhinocerous
ATTCATCTTGTGAAGCTGAGTCTCATTCACAGAAAGCTGTGCAGTTATGGTGATGAGTTCTCAGTCAGTTTCCTCCTCCACACTGCAGCCTTTGTAAGGTAAGAGTATGAACCAGACACATGTTTCAATGGCTGACAGACATAATGCTACACAAATACAGACTGTCACCGGTGAAATACTTCAGTTTTAGATGTGTTCTGCATTCAGTCCAAACCACTTAAGAAGCCACAGATTTATAATAATATGTGGATATCATGGTTTTGGTAAATCAAGCAATGAGGACAGATGGATCAAGAGGTCTTAGAAAGGGTCGTATATTAGGACGAGTGAACTTAACTTGTCCAAACACTGTCCCAATGTGCATCCAATT
>NW_015738183.1:0-370 GCF_001515625.1 Sinocyclocheilus rhinocerous
ATTTCAAACCAAACAATATTTAGCTTGAAAAATATGCTTTTGTTACCTTAAGTTGCCCTTGGTTTTATATTTGTGTGTATAATGTATATAGTTAAACATTTAGACATATGAAAGTGTGATTTAAATGTATCAAATATTTATTAATTTATAAAAATAAATTATTGTACAATTCATTTATGTATTGTATTAATATAAATAGTTTAAAATTGTTTATTAATTAGTGCAGTATGGCAATATGTAATATTTATTTTATTATTGTTGTTATTAGTAATTTAAAAATAACAAAATAAAGTAAAATTTCATTTTTATACTAATATATTATATATTATGAATTCAAGTAATATTAATAACATTTAAAAATATTAATTGA
>NW_015738184.1:0-367 GCF_001515625.1 Sinocyclocheilus rhinocerous
GAACCAATCAGCTGCCATGTGACAATGATGTCACCAGGTCAGATCGAGCTAGACCTATCGTACTGCGCCATCTAGAGTTTCATGCCAGAACTCTGTATATGTGTGACATTTTTTATTTTCCTTTTTGTGACATTTTTCTTTCTTTCTCACTAACAAAACACATTTTAAACAGTATTATTATTTGTATTATTATTCATCTTATTATTTTTATTATTATTGTAGTATTTTGTGGCAGTTTTTAAAGTGCACACACACTCTACACACACACACACACACACACACACACACACACTATATATACACACTGAATGTTTCATCAGACATATAAATGAATTTGTTTTTATAATAAATATATATTTATTATATA
>NW_015738185.1:0-370 GCF_001515625.1 Sinocyclocheilus rhinocerous
ATTTCAAAGCTGAATTTTTAGCATCAATACTCCAGTCACATGATCTTTCAGTATAAAAAAAGTATAATAAAATTATAAAGAAAGAAAATATATTGCATTTTTATCAACATCAAGGACCCTACACTGGATGTTGTGCAGGAAAAGAAGAGGGTTCATAAGTTAATGAAAAGCTAATCATTAATATAAATTAATAGATGTAATATATTCATAAAATGTAAATAAATAAACACTTGAACACTAAAATGAAATATTTGATTTCTCTACATGTATGTCATATCACCATTAACAGAGTATCAATTAGTTATGAATGTGTGTGCTGCCATTGTGTAAATAATATGTAATCATTTAATCAATAAAAGTAGCTGTAGTA
>NW_015738186.1:0-370 GCF_001515625.1 Sinocyclocheilus rhinocerous
ATTTTTTTTTTTTATATATATATATATATTTTATTTATATATATATAAATGCAGCTTCTTTGATATTTTGTTTCTAATGCATTGACATTCACATTAAGTTTGACTCAAGTGTCCAAATACTTTTTTGGGGACACAATATATATATAATGGCAGAGAAGATAAACAAACCCGAATTGCTGGGTGAGATCATATTTAGATGTGTCTCGCAGCTCAAAAATATTCATATTTTCAGAGCACGCTCAGACTAAAACTGAATTACATTCATTAAAGATATCCTGCATTACAATCAACCCTGTGTGTGTGTATGTGTATATATATGAGTGTGCACTAAAGCTGATTATAGATTCCTTTGCATTCCCCGTCTGCCCTC
>NW_015738187.1:0-370 GCF_001515625.1 Sinocyclocheilus rhinocerous
ATGAAGGGGTGAAACTCTAAAACATCAAGAGTGCAAAACAGACACGAGTAAAGATGAAGTAAACGAGTAAAGATGTAGCATCATTTGTTTGCATATGCCATTTTGATAGTTTCTTATCTAATGCAATACAATTCGGAAATTTTAAGTGTATGTATTTGACATTATACAGTGCGGCGCCATCAGCTGATCACTGGATGGGTCCGAGAGACTGTCACTCACCTCAAACGTCGGCTGGGATCGGACGGGTAGACAGAGTTCCTCTCGTGCACATGGGCAAGCGTTGGACCACACTTGCACGGTCAAAGTTAGCACGAAGAGAGATAGTGTAATCCACATGTTGATGCTAAAACATATGATAAAACACTGTAAT
>NW_015738188.1:0-367 GCF_001515625.1 Sinocyclocheilus rhinocerous
TCTATCTATCTATCTATCTATCTATCTATCTATCTATCTACATATGTAATTGGCTTCCATAAAAAGATGACAGTCACAATATAATTTTTTTTAAATGCATAAACAGCATCAGAAATATGATTCATCAGTCACTGTACACACAGCCTTTGACATCAACAACAAAAGAGTGTTTTCTCCTCCCTTTTTAAAAATCGACGCACCTATTTTTTCCTATCCCAAAAATGATATGCTTTGTTGCATTTAATTGTTTGTATTTGCAAAGATTTTTCCCTGCTCACATGTCAGAACACAGACATTTTTGCCAGTTGACCACTCTGTAAAAAATGATGCATTTTTAACAGTAAATACTGTAAAAATGCTATCATAC
>NW_015738189.1:0-370 GCF_001515625.1 Sinocyclocheilus rhinocerous
TCTGCTGGACAAACTACATAATTACACCATTTACAAGCATTGTATCTGCATTTTATGTTCATATCGGTGGCATATCTGTGGCATATATGCCGATGCCGATATATCTGAGACAGGCTCATATCGGCCAATAAAATCGGCAGACACATTATATGATCACATTATAGACACATTTTTTAAAATAAAAACAATAAAAAAATTTAGTTAAAAAAAAAATGTATATATTTTATCTGATTACTTGCATCTCGTGTGACAGGAAACTGTGAACGTGATTGTGTCGTTAAATTATTGAAATACTTTAAGTAAATATTTTACATCAAAGGGGTTTGGCTGATGTTTAGGATACCCTGATCTATGCTAACATAACATCCAA
>NW_015738190.1:0-370 GCF_001515625.1 Sinocyclocheilus rhinocerous
ATTTAGAGGCACGGGATTTACTTATCAAGTTGAACAAAGAGTCTGGGATTGCTAAAATCAAAAATCAAAACCGAGATTGAGTGAGATAAATATTCTAGATAAATATCTAGTAGATGTGGTAGAAAACTAGTTGCTGACGTCCAAAAAAACAAAACATCCTCACTGTCTGTGAAGAACACGTGTGCCCCTCTGTATGTGGGATTACGAGGATCTCTGAAGTCATTGATGAGTCCCTCAACTGACTGTTGAAAACACAGACATATATTATTTATTAATTTATAATAAAAATCCTACCATTCAAAAGTTTTGGATCGGTAAGATTGTAATGTTTTAAAGGAACACTCCACTATTTTTGAAAATAGGCTCATTT
>NW_015738191.1:0-368 GCF_001515625.1 Sinocyclocheilus rhinocerous
TTAAGGGGGTCTGAATACTTTCCGTACCCACTGTATATATGCAGGGTCTCAGCCATGATTGTGCAGTTATTAATGTCCAAAAAAAATTAGCTAGACAAATATATGTAATACAATTATTTTTAAATATTTCTTCGATCTATAAACTCAAATCTGCCTGTTTAATAAAGTTAGATTCATTGAAATTCTGCACACACACTCTTCCTGCTGTCTGTCATCGCTCCTCTCTCAGTTATTAATTATGTATCCTCTTTGAAGAGTCTGAACTTCCTCTTTTTGGCATGTGTGAACACGTCTGCACCTCTTCAGCCGTGTTACTGTCCATGATGTGTGTGTTCTCTTGTTTCTGTGGCTGCAGGCTGGGAAGAGAC
>NW_015738192.1:0-370 GCF_001515625.1 Sinocyclocheilus rhinocerous
AAAGGTAGTAAGAACATTGTTAAAATAGTCCATGTGACATCAGTGATTAATGAAGCTAATTTTAATTAATTTAAATTAAGCTTAATTTTATAAAGCTACGAGAATACTATTTGTGCGCAAAGAAAAAAAAACGACTTTATTCAACAACTTCTCTTCCATATTAGTCTTCGCATTCACGACAGTATCACGACGCATGCGTGTGCATTCCTCTGCTTGTAAACAAGGCTCAGTGCATCCAGGTTCTATGTCAGAATGCTGGCTCCTGCTACAGCAGCATCACACGCATGCGTCATGGTACTCTCATGAATGTGTGGTGAAGACTGATACGGAAGAGAAGAAATTGTTGAATAAAGTCGTTATTTTTGTTTTC
>NW_015738193.1:0-370 GCF_001515625.1 Sinocyclocheilus rhinocerous
GCTGAATGGATTTCCTCTGGAGTCAGAACGTGTGTCTGTATGCTATTGATTATCTCCAACACCTCGGTGCATGGCACAATTACCTGTTCCTGTCGGAGCGTTCCCGTTCTGTCAGCGAGGCCTCATGAATAATGAAAGGCTGACATTCTGTTACTCTTACCTGCCGCTTGTAACCAGTCAAACTGTAAAAGGTGTTTATCTGCGCACGCTGCCACTCCAAATGTTAGATATAAAAAATTAATGGGCATGATTAAGATACTTTGAAACCCTGGCAAATGGTATATTTAAATATTAAGTCACATGTAATTAAGAGCAGAGAAATATTCTTCCCTGTAGTTAGGGGCAATTATAACAATTTCCATCAAGGGAT
>NW_015738194.1:0-370 GCF_001515625.1 Sinocyclocheilus rhinocerous
TACTCTACTCTACTCTACTCTCGCTGATATCTATTTTCTTGTATTTGTGTTACTTTTTATTACTTGGTTTGTTTCTCAGGAGAAAAAAATTGAGAAACAGTAGCCTGAAGCAAATGTCTCCATTTGCTCTCTATGCAATCTCATTGCCATCCAGGGAAGAAATAAGAAAAAAAAATGGACGTACACTAAAGATCTCGTTTGTGATTGTTAGAAGTCTGAAAGTTCACATAAAACTTGACTGATCGTCCGCCCGGCATCTCTGCGTGACGCTGCAGAGCTCAACTCCAAAAGAAAGAAAGCAAGCTGCCCGCTGCTGCATGGCATCATGAATAATCGGAAGCAAGATATTTTCTCACTTTTAACTGCCTTC
>NW_015738195.1:0-370 GCF_001515625.1 Sinocyclocheilus rhinocerous
TTCACAAAAGCAGCCTGCGGACAATAGGCCTCTTTATACCAGAGTATGTGTGGGGGGGGGTAGATTTTATTTAGCTCGCAGTCAAGCGTTTGATGATGAGTCTGGATATGTGGGTCCAGCCCATGAGGAGGGGCATAGCGGCGCTCTTCACGCATTTAACACTGAAGGCTAAAAACATAAGCAACACAATAGAGATACTTATGAAAGAGGTGAGAAGAACAGAAAGATTGAGGGAAAGCCGAGAGAAGGGAAGAGGGTCATTTGTACGGCCGGACTGAAGTACATGGCACACGGTGACCTGTCATTCAAAGCTCTGACAGCTGGGAAACGCCCCTTCAGGAAGGTGATGGAGACGTCGACAAGAGCTGTC
>NW_015738196.1:0-370 GCF_001515625.1 Sinocyclocheilus rhinocerous
AGAAGAGTCCTTCCAGGACAGAGAGAGAGAGAGCAGGAGCAACACGGAAATAATAAACAATGCAAATCTTGGCTAAAAGTAGAAATTTGCTTTGAATAGTGTTCAGCTATGGATGGTTTATGGCTCTATAATGGACTGAAAAACCTACAATGACAAAGTTGTCGAACTAAATATCCTAGGCCTGATCCTAAAGATCTGCATTGATGATACATCCATAAACTTTGAACACAGATGTCTCTGAAAACCAAAACGTTTTTTTTTAAAGCCACCAGATGAGGGTCATGGTTACAGTGGCCTATTAGTCATGAATGAGCAGGCAGAACATCCACAACATTCTCACATGATGGAAGAAAGCTGAAAAAGTAAATAA
>NW_015738197.1:0-370 GCF_001515625.1 Sinocyclocheilus rhinocerous
AGACAGAAAAAATCCAGGTGTACACCCACTGATAGCGAAAAATGACCAACAATCAACCGATGTTGGAGGGGATAACAGTAGGTGAGTAGACAGCCTTCAGTTCGATGATAATCCATGCAAAAAACTGTTAAAACAGAGAAAACGGCGAAAACAACAAGCGCCAACGTCCTCTAACTTCAATTTAAAACAATCCGTGCAAAAAACGGTTAAAAACTATTAAAACTATTAAAACAAAGAAATTGTGACAACAAAGAAGCGGCGAACAACAAACGTCAGCGTGCTCTCCAGCCAAGTTGGTGAGCTTTTATGGTGCAATTATAATTTCTGTTTGAGCAAAGTGATATTTCCAAAATTGATGCTCCGACTCTTA
>NW_015738198.1:0-370 GCF_001515625.1 Sinocyclocheilus rhinocerous
AATTTCCTGAAGAAAATGCAGATTGTGCTGGTTATTTTGGCAGAAGTCATATAGTTTAACATAAAGTAACATTGTTTGCATGGCTTTGGTAAACAATGTAATGTTTCTAACAGGTGATTACACCATGATGTTGTATAACAGTGCGATGAGAACATTGGATACAGCTCATAAAGTTAACCAAGTTTTCCTCAAAGACTGAACTGTGACACAACAGTCAGCTTGCCTGTTTTAGATCAGGGTCGCTTCCAAACTTCTGTGCATTTCTAGCTCCATGAAATCTCCTTCCCTGTGTGTTTAGAGATGCCAATGGGAAAGTATTTGGGGTGAGCTGAGGTCCAGGAGAAGGACACATGTTGATTTGGAAAAAAAA
>NW_015738199.1:0-370 GCF_001515625.1 Sinocyclocheilus rhinocerous
GTGCCGTGCCGCTCAAACAGCGGTGCATGACGGGATACTGACTCCTCCAGAAAGAGCGGAAGTTCAAAGCGATGGTCTTCCTCCAGGGGGCGCACGGCTTTGCAGGCTGAAAGTGTAGCGGCATGCTTGTCTCATCTTGACAAAGCGCTGAGAAATGTAACAGGCACCACGTGACCATAATGAAGCCTTTGTACTGCATATACTGGAAAACAACAGGGACGTTTCTTTCACAGGGTCCCCAACAGGGTTAAAAGTGGCTACATTTTTGCAGGGCTTGTTTTAATGGATTTTAAGTAAATACTTTATTTGTCTGTGTACCGCTGCTAAAGACAATAGAAATACATACGAATCAGTGCGAAAAACAGGGGCA
>NW_015738200.1:0-370 GCF_001515625.1 Sinocyclocheilus rhinocerous
AGTGCCGTTCCTTGGAGATACCATGTGTTTTAAATAGAAGCCATCAAGCATTTTAGCTGGAGAGCAGCTTACGGTGTGATAGGATCTAATGGATGCTGATAGATTTCAAAAGAGAAACTCTTATGTTGTGCATTTGAAAGGCACTTGATGAGACACATGTGCCACCTAGTGTTGGGTTTTGGAATGATGTCCCATGATCCAAACACAGATCTGCTGTTTTTCATCTCACATCTTAAGATAATTATGAATGTAATTTTGAATGTAATCATCTTAAGGACAGGGTTATTATAGTTTTGAATTTATAATTTAGTTTTTACTTCTCTGTTGTTTTCAATTTGTCTTTACAAATTAGTTTTTGTGTTTAGTTTGT
>NW_015738201.1:0-370 GCF_001515625.1 Sinocyclocheilus rhinocerous
AGCCTGGGTGGGCCGAGACTCCCCATGGGAGAGAGTGGAGGAGGCAGAGGAGGAGGTGGAGGAGCCGTGCAGAGAGCTATTAATCCAGGTGTCTGGAGACTGCTGAGGCCCTGCACTTTCACTCGACACGGCCTCATCATCAGAGGAAGAGGAGGAATCTGGCAGAGAGAGCGAGAGAAAGACAAGAGAAAATAAATTAAAAGAAAAGGAAGAGAATGACAGAATAAGTATAAGAAAAATAATGCTAAGAACTATTTAAGCCTTTTTTTACAATTATTTTTTTCTGAGAATAGTAAATGTGGCTGCCACAATAACGAAATGTTAATACTAGTTCTGTCAAACGATTAATCGTGATTAATCGCATCCAAAA
>NW_015738202.1:0-370 GCF_001515625.1 Sinocyclocheilus rhinocerous
CGATACCAGCTCTATATCAGCATGGCTGTGATTAGGCCAGAGGCAATCACAACCGCTGAAACAGAGCCGGTATCGCTCGAGTACGAGAGTGGACAAGAACTAAACATAACCCCAACAGTGTCATGGCGGATGCCCAAATCCACTAAAATGTAAAAATAATACTGTTTTTGTGTCACTCCAGGGCATCAGCAGCCGTTCAGCGCTCATGAAGTTCAATATATGATAATATATGGAGTTCAATATATACCTTTTCTACATAAAAATTTTGATTTTGCCCATGTTACTGTTGTTCAAGCCTACCCAAGCCTAGTGCTTTACTGTCAAATGTGCATAAACAAAAAAACAAATAATAATATTATTAGTAATATTA
>NW_015738203.1:0-370 GCF_001515625.1 Sinocyclocheilus rhinocerous
ACTTTAAGAGCTGCATGGACCCAGTTTATTGATACACAAGCGTTTTCTTTCTCAGCTGTTTACATTAATTTCAGTAATTAACCAAGATGGGCATTTTAACATAACCGCTGAAGCGCAGTAACTGCTGAAAGAGATCTGAATTTGTGATCGCAAGAGAGGACTTTCGTGCATGCGCTTCGGGTGTGTGATAGTGCCTGAGTTCTTTTTCGAGGTTTATTGTGCTTAAGAACTCTTTTTATCATGAAGCACATTCCGGGTTTTATTTTCTCATTCATGCATGTTTCTTTCCTGAATTGTTGATAACTTTAAGCAGTGCTGCGCTGCATGTATATATAAAGTTTGGCACGGTGAGCATGCAGAGAGCTGAAGC
>NW_015738204.1:0-369 GCF_001515625.1 Sinocyclocheilus rhinocerous
ACACCAAATACACAAAATAATGTTCTTTTTTAGCAACGTCATATATCCCCTTTAAATTGATATAAAGGGACAGAGAAGACATGTATAATGTTACAAAATTAATTTTTTATCAGAGATGAGACAAAGGCAGAGGAACAAGACAGGCGAGTGATCGGGGCTGGCAGCAAGCAGAGTAAACAACAATCCAAAAAACAGGGCAAGAGAGTCAAAAGGCAGGCAACGGAGAATCCAAAAATGAGAGAAACAGTCCAGGGTCAAACACAGTAATCCAACAGAGACTATGATAACGCTCAGAAATGTCAGCCGGCGCAAAAACAAGACTTTGCGAAGAGTGAGTGTGAGACAGAGGCTTAAGTAGTCCCATAAACA
>NW_015738205.1:0-370 GCF_001515625.1 Sinocyclocheilus rhinocerous
CTACAGGCAGGTGAGTTTTAATTAGGGTTGGAGCTCTCCAGGACGGACGTTCGCCACCCCTGGCTTAGACCAACAAAAGTGCTTTTTTAAGGGTCAGATCAGGTAGCTGTTCGATAGCAGTTTTCACTTTTTACAGTCTCCTTATTGAAAACAGGGCGTGGGAATGTTACACATGGGCTGAATTTGGAGGTGTATGCCTTACCATGACACAGTATCAAGACCATCAACTGTACCGCTGGGCTAGTTGGTCCTTTGGCCCCCAACCCAGGATACAGCTAATGTGGGATTTCATATCCAGGCTTCCTGCCGTTTTGTTGTGGTCTGCATAGTTCTGCAAATTGCTCTCTGGAGGTTTGAAAGATAAAAAGAG
>NW_015738206.1:0-369 GCF_001515625.1 Sinocyclocheilus rhinocerous
CAAAATAAATGTTCTTTTTAGCAACATCATATGACCCCTTTAAGATATTCTGCATGACCTTATTCTACATCCCTTAATCCTTCCCAAAACCTAAACTTAACAACTACCTTACTAACTAATAAGCAGTAATTAAGAGTTTTTGAGGGAAAAGTCGTAGTTAATATTTAATGTTGAGAATTGGATGAAGTGTGACTGCGTGTGCCAAGATGGCAATCAACAGATGCACACTTAAAAGTTTAATCCTTATCCAATATCGGTGATATTTCCCTCCAAAAAGTGTGAGCTTTACAAATGTCTTTGTATTAATTTAAACTAGAGTTGCGTGTCTTTTTCGACTGATACAATGCCACCTTGTGGACCAACTAATTC
>NW_015738207.1:0-370 GCF_001515625.1 Sinocyclocheilus rhinocerous
TGAAGTTCAGTTTGAATCTGACAGACCATTCAGATTCAAATCTGTGAATCATTGAATTGAACTGGTTCTCTGAAATGAATCAGACTTCCAAGCATTACTGGATTACTAAAATGAGGAGAGTTTAAGAAAGCGCCTCAGCTTGTAAGACTGTTTGCTCCATACAATGCGACATAAAAACTAGGACTTTTATTTAGTTACTCCCCAACACTAGTGTGCATGTTCTCTTGTTTCATTGATATAATGAATCAATATAATAAAACCTAGGTCAGTGTGGGAATTAGATGCATGTTCAATACTAAAATGCACAAAAAGGAGTAAACAATCAAAATACAGTTCTGGTACAGTAATTCCAGACATTTCCTATGATCTG
>NW_015738208.1:0-370 GCF_001515625.1 Sinocyclocheilus rhinocerous
CAATTACCCCAACTCTTCTTCTAGGCTCAGTTTGAACAAAATGGCTAAACAGAGGCCAATTTGCTCGCTGCTACCCTTCCCCTAAACACACACCCACATGCTAGCAGAGAAACAAACGCTGAGACTTCTGGGACCTCAAATGATCCCTCTCGTCAACTGAGCAATGTTCCTTATGTATACAGCTGTTAAACTGCCTGGCTGGTATGCTGAGGTTAATACCAATCCAATAAATTGCACATGCAGTTGCTGGATTCTTTGAGGGAAAATGGCATAATGGGTAATTTAGGGATGCACAATATTATCGGACAGATATCGGAATCAGCAAATAATGGCTTTAAATGTAAATATCGGCATTGGCCCGATATGAAAA
>NW_015738209.1:0-370 GCF_001515625.1 Sinocyclocheilus rhinocerous
TATATATATATATATATATATATTACATTTTTGTTTTATTTATTTTAGTAATCTAGTCAATTATATAAAACACTACTAATAAAAAATAGCAAAATTTTTTACAATTATATGTTTAATTATGCTTTATTTTATATATGCATATTTAGTTCCCCACAAAAGATATAAATAAATTATATATAAACCGTTTGTTTTACTTATTTTAGTAATTCAGTAAAATTGATAAAATACTACTAATAAAAATGTATTGTTTTTTTGTGGGAAACTTTAAATTATGTTTATGTTTATGTATAATAATGTTTAATAATGCTTAAAATACTACTTATAAAAAATAGAAAAAAAGGATATACACACACACACACACACACACACA
>NW_015738210.1:0-370 GCF_001515625.1 Sinocyclocheilus rhinocerous
ATATATATATATATATATTTGTTCCAGACTGCAAACAGCTTAATGGGTCGGAGTCGAAGACGTCAAAAAATTGGATTTTTGATGCCTGTCTGAACAAAACCTTGGTTTACCATTTCACAAGAAGATTAAATTACTTTTTCAATTTCACACTCTTTCCTACACGTTGTACTTTCCCATTTATCGGCGAGCATCATCACACATTTTCATTTGATCCGCTCTGCGCCTTACATCTCTTTCATCAATACCAGTTTGTCAATCGAGAAAATTCACAGAGCTGCACAAAGGTCAGAGTGAGCCGTGAACGGCACCGCAGCTCCACTTCTCTGCTCCCCTGGGCCTGTATGGCCTCCTCTAGCAGGAAGGACAGCTA
>NW_015738211.1:0-370 GCF_001515625.1 Sinocyclocheilus rhinocerous
TTTGTTAATGTGCTTTTTGTGTTATATTTATATGTATTTATCTTTAATTTATTGTAGTTGCTAAGGCAGCATTCCAATTTTCATTCAAGTTTTTTAAATAAAATTTTTCCATCTAATTTTTTTTATTTAATTTGTGTACCTGGTACAAATTCTTTAATATTTAAATCTTAAATATCATTTTTTCTGCTGGTTCTCTTTTCCCAGCTTACAATGCACAGGCAACTATACAAACTTTCAAAACACAAACACAGTTTGTGTGTGGTTAATCTAGCCAAGCGTTTGATTAGTGGGCTGGCTCACACTCGCAGGGCCAGAGATGTATCCATGTAAAGGGCATTCTAGCGGTGTCTGTCAACACACAACCGCACAA
>NW_015738212.1:0-370 GCF_001515625.1 Sinocyclocheilus rhinocerous
CAACTAAAACCTGGTCTAAAGTCAATGACGCAGTATTTTTTAAAATTTATTTACAGGGTGCATTAGTAATATGTGCCTATAAGCAGATGCACAACGCGCGTACACTCTACACACAGGAATGCGCAGCATCACACAAACATGCCAAATATTGAATATGAAAGGATTACATTGCAAAAGATTATTATTGTATACACATTCAATAATATAATTATAATACGCATAATTATTGTATACAATATTGTATATTATTGTATGATTATTGTATACATCTGTCTTTGAAGGGAATGGGAGATGAGACTCTGGTGGATTTATTGCACGTTACGCTCAAAACACACCCATGACTCATTAAGAGAATAGGTACAACCCTTTT
>NW_015738213.1:0-370 GCF_001515625.1 Sinocyclocheilus rhinocerous
AAACCTGAAATCACCTACAATGTAGACTAGAGCAAACCAACAGTTTCAGCCCACAAAGACTGTCCACGGAGAGAACAAGCTCACATCCCACAAATTCTCTCTGTTTCTCCAGATATAATGAACCTACTCTATCTTCTATCACTTTAACTATCAGTCCTGCTAAAGTCCTTTCATGAGCACACCGTGTGTGTGTGTGCAGAGGAGAGACTCTCAGTCCTGTAATCTTTCTCTTTCTGTAATCAGCAGTTTTCTAGGCCCTGCTTCCTTCTTCTCCTGCTTTTTTTTGGCTCTAATGGCACATCTTCTTTCTTTTAACCACTATTAGATTTTGATGACTGAATGAAAAAAATTAGAAGGATGAGCTGAACTT
>NW_015738214.1:0-370 GCF_001515625.1 Sinocyclocheilus rhinocerous
TGTGACGTCACACAGACCCAGGCCCTCCCACAATAGTTGATTGACAGGAAGTTCTGGGCCAAGATGTCTGTCTAGTTAGACGTGCTGTTTCTCTGTCTCAGGTAAATTGGGGGTTTTCAGCTGACAACTAAATCTTAACATGAAGATGCCTCTTACATCTTAACTGGGTTGGAGATATAGCCTTGACTTTGAATGGGCAAAAAAAGAAATAGGAAACAGCAATCCACTCTTCTCAACGTTGATGCAGACGAGATGGATCTTTCTTGCGAGCCCGCCTTAGAACCCTGATGACTTGCTGATTATCCCAGTCTGCCTGATATCCCTCAAAAAAGTGACTCTCCTGCTAAAAGCTATTCAGGCGCTTAGTTTG
>NW_015738215.1:0-370 GCF_001515625.1 Sinocyclocheilus rhinocerous
CAGTAGCACAAGGAGGAATGTGAGAAGAAGAGAGTGATACAGACCGGTCTTGCGTTTGGGAATGCCTGACGGCGATGTTGATGTCGGAGTTGCTGGAGTTCCCGGAGTACCTGAGGAAGCAGGGGTTACCACCGCAACAGAGGTACTCGACGTGACCGGAGTCGTAGGGGTTATGGGAGTTTTTGGAGAAACTGGAGTGGAAGCAGCCTTTGTAACATCAGATTTCTGTGTATTTAACATAGTAAGACATAGAAACAGAATTGTTAACAAAAATACTGACATCTCTTAATGGTCGAAGCTAGGGCTGTCGCGATTCGTCGATTCTAATCATAATTAAGCATAACTGTGAATTCACAAACACTACGATTTA
>NW_015738216.1:0-370 GCF_001515625.1 Sinocyclocheilus rhinocerous
CAGGTCAACTGCAAACATCTAAGGGCATGGCTGCATGTTTTTGGCTTCAATAAGATGCGGCGCTGCCAAGCATATGTTCAACACCAGTGGCCTCACGCTTGAAACACAGGCACACGCTGGCATGCATCAGACTGGAAGAGTTGGTAACATCAACAAACAGTTAGCAGCAATTGTTATTCAAGGAGATTCCAAGGAAACACACTAGCAACGTCTTTCCTTTCTCGGCATCTGGAGAAGCGAAACCTGCCCATGGCTGTCATTAGCAGCTTCTGAAGAGATTTCACTGCAGGTTTTCATTTATAAACCTTGTATGAAAATGATTTTCCCATGCTAGTATATACTGTGTGGCAGTGGAAATGTAGAGATTTTG
>NW_015738217.1:0-370 GCF_001515625.1 Sinocyclocheilus rhinocerous
CCATCCTCAACCATCGGGATGACCACAGCGAGGAGCTGGACCCCCGTGAGTGCAGAGACCTGGCCAAGCTCAAGGTAGCCATCAAGTACCACCAGAAAGAGGTGAGTATCCTAGACTGACAGATTTTAAGAAGAGATTGAGTATCATTTCTCCACTATCCACAGTTTGCGAGAGTGTGAATCATGGTTTGACAGCAAATCGTTTCATAGGTTTTTGATTCAGTTCAAAAGCGATTCTTGCAAATTCATAATGATTTGATTCATCATAAAGTTTGATTCAATTGATGATTCGATTCTGTATTAAAAAATGTATACGATTCTTTAAATACTTATACTAACGTGTCTGATGCAGCAAGAAAGAGATGAGAGAC
>NW_015738218.1:0-370 GCF_001515625.1 Sinocyclocheilus rhinocerous
TCTGTGCTTCTTAAGTTGGACAGCACTGCCTCTTTAGGAGCCTGAATAAGAGGCATGTCTTTCTTGCGAAGGAGTGGGGTAGCATATCGGCTGACTCCGTCAACCAGTACTCTGGTGGTCTGAGTCTGTAGAAGGTTAAGGGCTTCTTCATCTTGTTTTGAGCGTGTAACCAGACCCTCTGACCTGATGGGGAGGACGTCGGCCTGCCAGAGTCTTTCAACATTCTGGAAAAGCTCAACCATCGAAGGTTTAATGGTAATGTGCAGACACTGTTGGGGCTTTAATTTCTCTTCAAGGACTCGTGCTGGACCTTGCAATGTCCAGCCCAGACGTGTCTTGATGGCTGCAGGGCCACCTGGTGGACCAAGGC
>NW_015738219.1:0-370 GCF_001515625.1 Sinocyclocheilus rhinocerous
TTTACAAATGCAGTGATGATTGTGATTGTTTTCGAACACTTCAACCACAAACAATGTTCACAGTTCCACTTATCCCCAAAAAAACATCCAGTCTAACATCTTAAGAGCTTTATCTCACGTACTTGAGCTGTGATACACACGTTGATGACTAATAATCTTCACATTGCTGCCAAGCTCCAGACAGACTGCTTTCTCTGTGAGTGAGGCTTGGTGCCATAAACTCTTACAGCTGCCTTCTGCTCTTCACTAATGACCAGAATATTCATAATGGGGAAGACATCTGTGTCATCACTGATTTTTGGAAGCCTAATTATGATTACCGTTTGCCCTCCTTCTCACCTGGGACACATAAGCTGCCATTTACCTTTTC
>NW_015738220.1:0-370 GCF_001515625.1 Sinocyclocheilus rhinocerous
ATCATAATCTAGCATAATTAAAACATAATGCAATATGTTGTTTTCCGCCGTTCGACTTCAACTCTTCCTCGCGGCACCTGAGTCGACCCGTGACGTGTTGCAATTAGCGGCTAGCAGTTACTATGGTGAAGTGCTATTTTCTTCCCGCCCATTTGCTGGAAAACACAAGAATGCTTTTACCTTCTGCTTATACATTAGCTCCATTAGATAGAAAAATAACTGCGAGTGCAGAAAGCCTTTTTTCCAGTGCTTCTTTTGTCTGCCTGTTGCCATGACAACGCATCGTGCCCAACAACACGGAGACTTGGGAAAGACGGGTCACCGAGGAGCATTTGGATTTGTGCCGATTACTGCACTCAACATCGCTGAG
>NW_015738221.1:0-370 GCF_001515625.1 Sinocyclocheilus rhinocerous
CCCCAGGTGTTTCCCATTTACCACGCCCCCTTGTTATCTTGTTTAGCTTGTTCTCTTGTGTTTAAATAGTGCTTGTGTTTCTCTTGTGCGTTGTCAGTTGTTGTAATGTTACGGTGTCGTTCTGCTCTACCTGCTAGGTTAAACTCTACCTGCACTTAGATCCGCATTCTCTGCCTGCTTGCTTCGCACCCCTCGCATAACATTGTTAATTTGATAAAGTCCTAAACAAAACCACTTGAGAACAACTGCTTCAGCTTACCTCGATTTACCTTTCACCTTAGAGCACTTCCCAGGAGATCCTTGTTCATGCTCCCACACATTTAGAAGTATGTGATGGGATCAATGCAGGCAGATGCACAGGAGAGGTCTG
>NW_015738222.1:0-370 GCF_001515625.1 Sinocyclocheilus rhinocerous
ATGTGACACTGAAGACTGGAGTAATGACTGCTAAAAATTCAGCTTGGCCAGCACAGGAATAAATTAGATTTTAAAATATATTAAAATAGAAAGCAGCTATTTTAAATTGTTATAATATTTCACAATATTACAGTTTTTACTGTATTTTGCTCAAATAGTTTTGTAGCAATCAAATCCTTTTTATATATTTAGATTACCTTTGCCTTTAATATTCAGTTACTATTTAAAAACACTAATAATTAAAAAATACTGTTAATTGTTATATATAGTGAATCACAAAATAAATATCCATTTTTCATACTGTACATTATAATAATGTGATTCCTAATAGGGTTGGGCGATGTCTACAAAATTGGCATCGGACGATGTC
>NW_015738223.1:0-370 GCF_001515625.1 Sinocyclocheilus rhinocerous
CCGAACGTGCCTGATTAAAAAACAACAACTCCATTTCCTTCTGAATTCAAAACCATGTTATTTCAACATTTCATTCAATTCCTGAAGCATTTAAGTTCTCATTATACTTTGACCACTGATCTTTAAAGCAAACGATGTGTTCTAATTGGATGTCGTCTTACTGGTGGCTGGATGCGGAGTACGGCTCAAACTGGTACTGGACAGGCAGCTCTGTGCGGAGCTGCAGGTTTTTGACGTATGCGGCGTACTGCTGACCCAGATCGTACAGCTTACAGCTCTCACAGAGCGTCTGGAAATGCACCGGCAGCGCTGCTGTCTGCACATGCATCGTCTGATAGTACGAGATGGTGCACTGGGCAGAGAGCAAGAG
>NW_015738224.1:0-370 GCF_001515625.1 Sinocyclocheilus rhinocerous
GATGTTTGGGAATTTTTACTGGACAAGACAAAAACACTGATTAAAACTTTATTTATTTACTTGCAGTGTATGGAGGTTATAATGAAGGCTTAACTGAATGAGCTCTTAACCTACCTCTGACCACTCAGCTACCTCCCACTGAGGGCCACAAGTGGGGCTCTTACAGGCCCGGCGCTCTGGGGGGCGCTCTAGCTGTGCCTCTATACAGAGGTCACTGTACACAGAGCTGTCTAGGCCGGGAGCCAGCATCTTCCAGCAACGCACAAGACGAAACTGGAAACCTTCTCCACATGTCCGAGAACACTCACTCCAGCTGCTTGCCTCCCATCTACACATAAAGACCACAGTAAGAGTTTTGTGTCAAGTACAC
>NW_015738225.1:0-370 GCF_001515625.1 Sinocyclocheilus rhinocerous
CAACATTGGCTACCAGAAATCACTTACTCTGCCTTTAAGTAGTTGCTATGTTTAGATTTGAAATGAATGTGATTTGATTAAGAATTTTAATTTCTAATATATTTAGGCTAATACACTTCTGCTCTCCAAATGCTTCTAGTTTTGTCGGACAGTAAAATATTCTATAGCTCCTTGATAATAAATTGCTTGATTTCTTCATTTGTAAGTCACTTTGACCACTGCATACAACTGCACATATAATTGTACATAATAGTTAGTGCATAGTAGTCACATCCCATGAACCTTTTTAAGGAACAGTGTAATTTAAATAAAACCCACTGAGAGGTTATATCACTGATTTTTATTCACGTTATTCAGAGTTCAAGAGGAG
>NW_015738226.1:0-370 GCF_001515625.1 Sinocyclocheilus rhinocerous
CTTTGTTAAGCATCACTAAAGTTATTACCTGTGCTGCTGCTTCATCTTCTGCTCAAGACATCGACACATAACTCATCCCACACATTTATGAAACAACCATGAAAAATACCTCCATTTGTGCTAATTATTGAATAAAAAACACTCTAAAAACACCCACAACACTCTAGCAATACTCTAGCAACTCTTAGTAAATGCATAGCCATGCAACCACACAAATCAACCTATCGATGACCTAGCAATACAACTGTAGCAACACCTTAGAAACCATCTTGATTACTCAAGCAACTACCAGGCAACATGCTAACAACCAGTCAGAATACCATGGCAGCTGCATAGCAATGTTGTGACAAACATTTTCTGTTATATCCCT
>NW_015738227.1:0-370 GCF_001515625.1 Sinocyclocheilus rhinocerous
CTGATGGAACTGAAGATCCATTCAGTAGAGCTGGCAGAGCCTAGGACCACCACGGTGGAGCTGAAGACCACCATAGCGGATCAGGCAGAACTGAAACAGATAGCACAGATAGGTTAGAAACAGCCCCTGTGGCCATAACAGGAAATGCAGTGAGTTCAGGGACGACCTCCATGGTCGTATCAAGACAGACAGAAAGTACAAGGACAACCTCTGTGGTCATGTCGGGACAGGCTGAGGGTTCAGAAACAGCCTCCTTGGCTGTGACAGAGCAACCTGAGAATTCAGAGATGGCCTCTTGGCCATGACAGGAAAGACAGACGGTTCTAGGATGGCTTCCTTGGCCATGACAGGGCAGACAGAGAATCCACAG
>NW_015738228.1:0-370 GCF_001515625.1 Sinocyclocheilus rhinocerous
ATATCTGATAAATATTTCATGAAATCGACCCAGAGTCAGGCAAATGTGCTTGAGCATTCCCAGAAGACTTTTTCTTGCCATTGTCTCTTGCAAAAAACGTCTTTTTCTCCAGATGAAATAGGTTTATAAATCCATTTGGGTGAGGATGAATTTTGATCGTCATTAATTATTATTATTTTTTTATTCTTGTGTTGATGGTTTGTCTGGTCTTTCCCCCTCTTTTTTTTCTTCTTTGATTTTTCTTCTTCTTCTCTCTCCGTGGGTTAAAACTGCATCCACGTGACGAGCGCAGACAGTGCAGTTAGGATCAGCGTCAAGCCGAACGGAACCGATGATCGGCTCGCGCCGTTCCCTGCCGCACACAGTTCAA
>NW_015738229.1:0-370 GCF_001515625.1 Sinocyclocheilus rhinocerous
TGTGACGCACTGCATAACTGATAAGTTGTGTTTCGAATGCTTCTCGCCTGGACATGCAAAACGTGATTGTCCGAAACTTTCCACTGTACGGGATGATATGGAGGGAAACTAGTGGACCCGTATTTGGAGGGAGGCAGTACGGGTCATTCTTGCAACTCCCAAGTTGTTACCGAGTGTGAAGATGAATGCTATTTGAGAACAGTGTTGATGAACTAAATATTGTGTATCATGATAGCCTTTTTTATACACCTGTGAAAATAGGAGAAAAAGTGACATTGAGAGCCATGATGGATAGCGGATCGATGGCATGCACCATAAATGGAACAGCTGAGAAAAGCGGGAGCAGTTGATGGAAACAGTGAGTTGAGCA
>NW_015738230.1:0-370 GCF_001515625.1 Sinocyclocheilus rhinocerous
CAGAGAGAGCGAATCCATGTTCTGAAAGCACACGAGGAAAAGAAAGGAAAGAGAAGAAAATCACTATTTTACTCAGTAGAGCACAATTATCAGAGCAGAGCTGAATGAAAGTTAGCTGGTTTAGATGAACGTTCTGGCTCAATTCTACATGCATTTCATCATGTAAAGTCAGTCAGAAGACCTGCCAGGACAGAGGATTTTATTAGACATCTAGCACTATGCTGTGATAGTCCAATGCTTTCAGAAGATAGTGTCTTGCATACAGCAGCTCCAGAAGGCATTAAAGGAACAGTTCACCCAAAAATGAAAATTTGTTGAAAATGTGCTCACCCTCAGGCCATCCAAGATGTAGACGAGTTTGTTTCTTCAT
>NW_015738231.1:0-370 GCF_001515625.1 Sinocyclocheilus rhinocerous
CTTTGCCAGCACATGACCAGCATAAACCAGCAAAGGACCAGCATAGTTTTGCAAACATCTTAGCACACACAAGTTAACACACACACACACAAAGTACCCAACAACTGAACTTTTTCCTTCTCAAGCACTCAAACGAAGGCTGCTGTTCATTGCAGGTCCTCCAGGCCACCAAACTCTTTCCTCTGTACCAACCACATCTGACAACTCAGTCTTTAGTGTAGGTTGACACTGCTTTTTCCCCATTTGCATGAATGGACAACAACTTGCCAATTAACTCTTCATTTCAATAAAGAACCTGCAAACAAAATATTACCAAGAGAATTAATTTATTGTTTATGGTTCAAAAGATGAATAGCAATCTATGTTGTGC
>NW_015738232.1:0-370 GCF_001515625.1 Sinocyclocheilus rhinocerous
ATCAATGTATTTACATTTTATTAATATTTCTGTTTATGGGATTATCTCAGAACAGTACTGGACATTTTATGATCCTGTTTGATTTTTTTTCCATAAGATCATAAATAATAATTTATAAAAGTGTCTGCTAAATGCATAAATGTAAGTATAATAAACTTATAATAGTATAAAAAATAATACAATTATAAAAATTATTTAAACATAAATTAATAAAAATAAAAAGATAAAAGATAAAAAAATAAAATAAAAGGGTCTGCTAAATCCATGAATGCAAATATAATAAACCTAGTTTAGAAAATATATTTTTAAATAAATAAAATAATACAATTATAAAAATTTAAAAAATCAAAAAAATTTATTAGTGAATTTA
>NW_015738233.1:0-370 GCF_001515625.1 Sinocyclocheilus rhinocerous
CGGAGTGTTTGGAGCTTTGAATGACCCGATCGCTTGATGGTGCAGGGTCAGAGTATATTCCGGCAAACTGTTTACCAATCACGTTTCACAATCGGCAAAGCAAACTGTGGCACACGCCACTACCAACACGTGATGGGTAACTCGCAAAGCACAATGTTCCTTCCTGTTTTCCCAACACGATTCCATAGAAAGTACGAGGTTTGAGAAGTAGATGGCGGGGCAACAGTTACAAAATTTCAAAGTTAAAGTTCATGCAAACAGATATTAATAGACATGTTTCAGTCAAATATTTATGGTTATAGCAAAATCCAGTGTTAAAGTAGACCGCAAACAATTATATTTGGAACATTAGAATATTGTATCCAATATG
>NW_015738234.1:0-370 GCF_001515625.1 Sinocyclocheilus rhinocerous
TAATGATTTAATTTTGAGTAATTTGGCCCTCCATATAAACTGAAAGAAATAACTAAATAAAGTATTAAAATAAAGTATTGAATTATTAAAATTACTAAAAATAATTTAAACCTATATAGAAATATTTAAAAAGACACACAAAAAAGAAAAAAAGCACATAACAATTACTAAAACTTGAAGTAAAATTAAAATAAATACTGAAAATATAAAAACTAAAGTATTTATTCAAAATATGAATAAATACTAAAATAGTATAGATGGCAAATAGCACTAAAATAACAGCGTTCATATTAATTGAGAGACTACATGTAATTGTTATATTTAAAAAAAACTATTTTCGCAAACACATACATGTAAGTACAGGTGCATC
>NW_015738235.1:0-370 GCF_001515625.1 Sinocyclocheilus rhinocerous
ATATGGTCATGCAAAATAAATCATTAATATTTGCTTTATAAGTACTAATAAACAGTGAATATGCTAGTAATATGCATGATAATAAGCGACTAGGTAATAGTGAGAATTGGTCCTTAAAATAAAATGTTACTGTTTTTTCCTTTTCTTCATCATGCACACTCTTATTTGTAATTTAGCCTAAAGCCACTTTTTATCTGCCACAATATGCATATGTAAAATGCAAACATTGATATGTGATTGATTTGATTAATTTGATTTTCATTTAAAATTTGCAATATAACCTGTCTTTATACCATAAACAAAACTGGTATCAAGACTTGTGAAGTTTCATTGATCTTGGTATTGATTTTTAACATTTTGTTTTTGTGAC
>NW_015738236.1:0-370 GCF_001515625.1 Sinocyclocheilus rhinocerous
AATGATTTCTGAAGGAGCATGTGACACTGAAGACTGGAGTAATGGTGCTGAAAACTCAGCTTTAATCACAGGAACAAATTACATTTTAAAATATATCCGAATAGAAAACATTATTTGTAATAATATTATACAATATAACGGTTGCATCAAATAAGCTCAGTCTTGGTGAACATAAGACACTTCTTTCAAAAACAAAAAAAAATCTAACAGACCCCAAACTTTATAATTGTTTTAATCACCAATTATATAATAATATATATTTTTTAAATATTAATATATAATTTATATAATTAATTTATATAATATACAATTAATTACTTAATTCATTATATTTATTTTTAAGTAGTAATTTTTTGCTACATGTAGTCTC
>NW_015738237.1:0-370 GCF_001515625.1 Sinocyclocheilus rhinocerous
CTGCATGTTCTGCGTGTCTCTGTGTGAATGAATGGCGCAGATGCGTGGTTTTGTTTAATACACTCACACTGAAGCTCGCGGTGATTACAGCGTCTGCCGTCTCTCTAAATGAGGACATAAATACAGTAACATTTAGTGATGGGACGGATGATACAGCGGCTCCGATGCTCCGACGCAGTTTTCAAAACACTATTGTATCACACACCGTCAAGTGTTGCCAAATAATTTTCAGGGGAAGTTGCTAAAGGAAGATCGATTTGTTGCTAAAAGTTGCTAAATGACATTGTGATGTTATTGCACGATGACATTACGTAATTATGACAAATTTATGTGTTAATTTAGATTTGTTCATAAAATAATATAACGTAAT
>NW_015738238.1:0-370 GCF_001515625.1 Sinocyclocheilus rhinocerous
TACACATAAACTTGAAGAAGTGTAACGCAAGTCAAAATAAGGTCTCTTTTCACTGTCTCTCAAAACCTCTACTGTGTCTTGCTGCCTGTTTTAGAAACTAATTTACAACTGGGTGACATTAATTTAAGTCTAAGGCATGTGTCTGTAGTCTTCCAAATTTGCAAAGTACGCTGACTAATTATGTAGACCGGTAAGATGTACTGTTATTATCCTACAGCTTGAACAAATTGAAATAAAAATAATAAATAATAAACATTTATGCCATGTTTGTCCCATGAATGCTAAAACATAAATGGAATTATGGATGTGACAAAGTCTTTGAATTGTTTTGCAGATATTGTTGGGTAAATTATGCTGCTATTATTTCTTT
>NW_015738239.1:0-370 GCF_001515625.1 Sinocyclocheilus rhinocerous
AAGGTATTTCTTGGAAGAATAATGCTTATGTTAAATAATGTTATCGGTGTTTTCTCAGCCAAGCAAATCGTATTAGGTATATTTCCTCTTACATGTTTTCTGGTTTAAAAAAGAAAAAGAAAAAAGGAAAAACTTCATTGTAGAATGTAATACGTATACAATACAAAAGACTTGCATTCATGATATTTCTTGGATGAATAATATGTCAAACTGAAGGCAAATATTAGCATTGTCATAACACGATAACAATGAACAAGAGTAGATAAAAGCCAAAAGAGCATTCAGAAGAATCCAACGGAATGAAAACAAACAAGCAACACACAAGCACTTGTTTGCTTAACACTAAGGTTTGAAAGGAGAATTCATGACA
>NW_015738240.1:0-370 GCF_001515625.1 Sinocyclocheilus rhinocerous
TATAGTTTAACATGTGTAGAATAACTTTAAAGTCATTAAACAAATGATTATTGCCTGCTAATTTTATGAAAATGGAAAATCTGAAAGTCATACACGATGGCAGACAGAAGTTTTATATTAATTTACCACAAAGTAACAAGACGGCAACAAATTAAGGTGAATGCTATCACAATTTATGTTCATGTTCTTTATCTCTGCTAATTATTCTGCTATTTTACATTTTAGGACTGATCTAGTGCAGGTAGGTTAAATTAATATACTGAGAATCTGTCTGTCTGTCGGTCAAATACTCACAGCAGGAGCAACGACCTGTTTGCACACAAGGAAAAGGGAGAAATAGGTCAAATAATACAAATATATGGATGGACGA
>NW_015738241.1:0-370 GCF_001515625.1 Sinocyclocheilus rhinocerous
TATCTGAAACAGCCATAATTGATTCACCATTGTGGATTGACTAAGCTAATGTTGTGAGAATACCAGATGTTAAACTCTCATTCACTCAGCCTGTGACTGACAACTGGACCTGAAAAGTTGAATGCCCATTTGAACGCTTTTACATTTAAATGCAGTACTGTGAACTCTTTCCTTCATATATATATATATATATATGAAGGAAAGAGTTCACAGTACTGCATTTAAATGTAAAAGCGTTCAAATGGGCATTCAACTTTTCAGGTCCAGTTGTCAGTCACAGGCTGAGTGAATGAGAGTTTAACATCTGGTATTCTCACAACATTAGCTTAGTCAATCCACAATGGTGAATCAATTATGGCTGTTTCAGATA
>NW_015738242.1:0-370 GCF_001515625.1 Sinocyclocheilus rhinocerous
ATTTAGACACCTCATATAGACTTTACCACAAAAAATTAAGTAGAACTACATGTTTCGTTGTTGTTGTTTTCACTTTTGGCAGTACTTGTTATTTTTTGTCTTCAGTAAAGACTTTATCAAGACCATGAACACATGAGACAGTAATAATAATGTTTAGATGAATACCACAAAAATGAAGTAAAACTACATACATATGTTTTTTGTTGTTGTTTTTCATTTTTGGGAGTACTTGTTCTTTTGGTCTTCAGTGAAGACTTTATCAAGACCATGGGCACATGAAAGTAATAATAATTTGTAGATTAATAAGATTTAATCAGAATTATCTTTGGTAAAAATACAATTTAAAATGTCTTCTGTGAAGTTAAAAAAA
>NW_015738243.1:0-370 GCF_001515625.1 Sinocyclocheilus rhinocerous
TTCAAAATCATTAATAATTGTAATGTTTCCAAACTTTTGGCAGGTTCTTTAATAATAATAACAATTCTTTATTATAATATATTATATTGTTATCATGATTATTAAATGCTGCTTTTTTTTTACAGGACAATAGTATTATTAAAATATAAGATATATCTTTTAATGTGCTAAAATATATATAATAAGTAATGGGGGCGTGGACAGATTTTCCTGCTTTTTTGTCTCTTGCTGATCATATGCCTGATTCATAATGGTGCACATCATCAGTGTAAAACTCCCGTCTATGCATAATCAATCACATTGAGTTAATCTAAAAATGAAAAATTCTGTCATTATTTACTGGCCTTCCTTTCAAAATATCTGAGAAAAA
>NW_015738244.1:0-370 GCF_001515625.1 Sinocyclocheilus rhinocerous
TTCACCTAAAAATGAATATTCAGTCATTATAATTACCCTGACATGAGAGAGTAAATAGTTAACTGAAAACACAAACCACAAAAAAGTGAAATAAATGTTAACTGAAATAAAATAAGTTGAAGTTCCTTTATATTTTATTTAATTTCAGCTGGTTTCAAGACAACATTTTTAATTTTTGTTTAGTTTAATTTAAAGGAGAAAAAAAAACTAAAATAAAATTATGAAAACACACAAAAATATAGAAAAAAAAATGAGCTCCATATTAACAAAAACGCATAATAGTATATCTGAAATAACTCTAAATAACATACATCCCACTTTACAGATAGAGCTGTGTGATAATAGCTACATTTTGCAATGATATAAACAA
>NW_015738245.1:0-370 GCF_001515625.1 Sinocyclocheilus rhinocerous
TCAGTAGCAGGTAGTGGATTTGTTTTCTTTGTTAGTCACGTTTTGATATTTAGTAAGTTCAGCGAGGGAAGCAGTGGCCCGCAAGACTCACCTGTTTGATTGTTTTTTTTCACGGGAGCTAGGTAAGATCTCTCCAGGTGGACAGGTGTAGTCAGGGTTTTTGTGTCCTTAACTGCCCTACCTGTTTACTGTTATATATATAGATTTATATATTTCCGTTTGCTAAAAATTTTCTTATTTGTGCAACTTGTGATTTGTGCTGTTTTGAGATCTTGTTTTTTCTCTTTTGTTTGATTAAACTTGGCGAAGACGTCAATTAAAGTTAATATCAAGCGTCTGTGATTTATTATATGTTCGGTCCAGGCCTATT
>NW_015738246.1:0-370 GCF_001515625.1 Sinocyclocheilus rhinocerous
TCCTTGGTTACTGTGGGATGTTCTTTCAGTAGTTTTCATACTCTTCACCATCCAAATCATTTGAATAACCCTGCTGTCTCAGTACAAATCAGTATAGAATGAACAACAAACTGATGATGAAGATGTACGGTCAGTGGGTTCCTGTATGTACTTTGAAGCTAACGTGGCAGCCCTCTTCTTGTACCGCTTCCATTTTTCTCATTTCTCTCAAATGAAACAGACTATTAGATTAATGTTGCATTGGCATTATCTTGTGAATGCGTATGTAATCTCCTACTCCAACATCTCCAAGTGATTAAACCTTATTCAAATTTTTATGTCAATGTTTTCTACTGGTCCACAGCCTCACGACCCCAGTTTACAAACTGTC
>NW_015738247.1:0-370 GCF_001515625.1 Sinocyclocheilus rhinocerous
TCGTTAGCTAATTAAAGCCGTGGGCTGGAGGAGGCGGCGAGGAAGAGCCATCATTCTCGACACATGTTCCAGCGCACCGCGAAGGGCTACAATTAATCTTTCAAGCCGCGGCGAGAGCGCGAGAGGTCATGTGTGCACTGCATGAGACGATACTCAATGCAGCTACAACAAATCTGTAAAAGGCCATTAGTTCATGAACAGGTCTTTGTTTAATAAATCTAGGATGGTGCAACACTAAGATCAAGGACTCAGTTCCCAAAGAAATGCATGTACTGATGAAAAGCAGTGGGCGATATGACCAAAATCTTTTGCACTAAATGTTTTACTCAAGTCAAGCAAGTCTTTGTAAAATAGCCGATATACACACACA
>NW_015738248.1:0-370 GCF_001515625.1 Sinocyclocheilus rhinocerous
TAGAATATGTGGAATATAGCACATGAATCAGGTGCATATTTTGTCCTTTCTAAAGTTTGTCTATATAAGTCCCTGCATAAATATTCTACAACATTTCTATTTTTGTTTGTGCACAGAAGAAAGGAAGTCATATAGGTCCCATTTTACCTCTATAATTGAGCATATTTCCTTGTGCAAGGAGATATATCAACAAGCTGCTTGATGGCATCATCCAAAATAGAAATCAGTTAAATTCGTTTTGTATCGCACTTTTTTACAATACATTAAAAAAGCTTTATATTAAGTTGGATTTTGAATCATTCACAATAAGCAATGTGTATTAGGTCAAAATAGGGTCAGCTTTGATTTCACGTTGACTGGATGCTAATCA
>NW_015738249.1:0-370 GCF_001515625.1 Sinocyclocheilus rhinocerous
TTAATTGCTCGTGTCTCACATTCCCACATAAACGAGCTTCACTCCGTCAACATCTAATCCGATTCTAATTAAACTCACACTGAAACATCATTAGAAAGAGCTTTTTTCTACCAAAAAGAGGAAAAGAGATTGAGAAATTACTTGTTTTTTTATTATAAACTTCAATAAAATTCTTATTTCTTATTTTCTAAGAGCGTTTTTACATTGTGGACACTAAATGATAAATAAAATATGCATAATATATATTTTTGTTGAAAAATTGCATGTTCAAAAAAATATATTTATTGTATATACATATATATTTATAAAATATTTATTTCAATAAATGCATTACTGGAAAAACGTATATATATATATATTTTTAAAAAAA
>NW_015738250.1:0-370 GCF_001515625.1 Sinocyclocheilus rhinocerous
ATTGTCTAAATAATGCATTTTGCATTTAGTAAACAAAGAAAGTAGTGTTACTTAGTACAATTAAGACAATAGCTGAGAGAACTGAAAAATCTGAATGCACCATGATTTTACTCAATAATTGAATTTTACTAAATAACTTTTCTCAATAATTTATGTACTAGATGAGTTTCTTTTTCCCATAGTTATGTGTACTGTAACAGTAGTGAGTTTATAATTTACAAACTTGCTCAAGAGACTATACAGGAATGATTATGATTTGTTTAGGTTAGCCCTTTTTTAGAATTTGCAATAAATTAGGCAATAAAGCTTCAACAGAAAAACTGCAAAAGCACAAAAGAAGTACTTAAAGTCCATAAAAGTCCACTCCTTT
>NW_015738251.1:0-370 GCF_001515625.1 Sinocyclocheilus rhinocerous
AAAATTCTAATATGAACCTGTGGTAAAAAAAGATTTTCCTCGCCTATTTAAAAGTAATGTAATGTAGGCCTACAGTATATGAATTGCACATACTCTCATATCACACAAAACAATTAGACAGTATTATAGTAATCAGACAATATGAGCCATTTTTTAGCTTTATCTATGTAGCACTAGATAAAGCACAAGCTGTACTTAACCAAAACAGCACTGACAGACTCTTATATAAGTAAACATAACTAAAATACGTTACTTGTGGGAAATTATGTATTAAAATTATAAAGTTGACATACTTTTAAAACTTTTCTTTAGTGGTCTACAGTTAAATACATTTGTTTGTGATTGTTTCATTGCCTGGTTTGTGAATCAA
>NW_015738252.1:0-370 GCF_001515625.1 Sinocyclocheilus rhinocerous
TCCTCAACTTATTCTGATAAGTTAGAGTAATGTAAAAACAAAAGTTTGAATGACTTACTGATAATATAATTTTTATATATCCATTTTTGGGTAAACAACCCTCTTAAGGCCAGGAAGAGTTGAAATAATATTTATCTGATAATAATTATCTATATTCAAGAGCACTCAAACCAGTTCAGATTACTCAGCACTCAGATAATAATGATAAAGGAAATCTGTATCAAAATGCTCATCAGAACACATGAACCTCCTCACGTCTGGTGACATTTATCTCACTCCAAAGAACTTTTTTTTCACACAAACACAGATCAAAAAGCTGTGATATAGTAATAGCACTACACAATGCATTTTACTTGTTATTTTACATGCA
>NW_015738253.1:0-370 GCF_001515625.1 Sinocyclocheilus rhinocerous
CCTGAATCTGCTCTGTTTGCCGTGTGTCGCGCTGTAGACGATCATTCTCGAGTGATCCTGCAGCCAATGGAAGACGACCCGTCCTCCGACTACATAAATGCCAACTACATTGATGTAAGTGGCGATGCCGCCTCCTCCTCCATTGGCGAACGTGTGAGAAACGTCTCTCCCTCCCTCGTATGTGAGGTCTTTTATGCATGCCTTTGTCTCAACTATACACAATATACAGCTTTCTTTTCTTCCTTGTTGGAGGTGCTTGCTGACTCACTGACATTGTTGTGCTCTCTCTCACTCTTATGCGGTTGATTTTGGGGCGGTAGATTTGGCTGTACAGGGATGTAAGTATCACTGTAGGCACATTCGAACACAC
>NW_015738254.1:0-370 GCF_001515625.1 Sinocyclocheilus rhinocerous
TATCAACTTGTGGAAAATGGGCATCCGATGACCCCTTTAAATGCAGCATAGCCTTCTCATGACTGTGCATGGATGAATCCATTTGTTTGATTGGCTGTTCTGTATTTCCTCATGTGTAACCATGTTCATGTAAGAATAAATCTATTTACAGTGCATTGTGTTCTATGATTAATTCTGTATTTAACCAAGTGTTATACACCACATTGAGGAGATTACTAAACATCGCTGTAATGCAAAGCACACGAAATACCTTTCGTTAGATGTTTTTTTCTCACTGAAGTTTGGTCCATCAAGTTTTGAACAGTCACTTTTCACAGACACAGATCTGGACACATGTGAGCCTGATCTTACACTAATGACACAAAGAACA
>NW_015738255.1:0-370 GCF_001515625.1 Sinocyclocheilus rhinocerous
TGCTTTTTAAAGGGTTTCATTAAGCCTTTCCTAAAGCAAGAATAAGTTTGCTTTCCTAAATATGGACACATTCATCCAACACAGTGTGAAAGCCAAGCGTCTCTGTCCCAACTGTGGTTGGATCATGACCCAGGCTTTGTACGTGGAACTGGCCAACATTTAATTTCCATTCAGCCTCAGCTGTTACCTGTGTACACAGGTAATCAAAGCACGTCAGCATTGAACGGATGACAAATATGACAGATGTGGGATTGGAAACTGTAACCCTCAGGCAGCAGGGTCTATCACCCTCATTCCCTCCTGAATGTAAAAGTGAGAGATGGTATTTCGTAGACCATTATTATTTACTATAAATACTGGTCCCTTCGGC
>NW_015738256.1:0-370 GCF_001515625.1 Sinocyclocheilus rhinocerous
TGGTGATCTCGTTAATCTCCCGGTGTTTGCATCTCTGTTATGGCGGCTGTGAGCCCATCCAGTGGCACAGCGAAGGGGAAAGATCCCTCTCGCCCATGTGCATGCGGGTCTATGATTTCATCTATAGACTCTCACCCTCTGTGCATAGCGTGTTTGGGAGTTAGACATGCACAGGCTGTGCTCGCTAATCCTGAGTCCTGTCCGCACTGCTTTCAGTTCCCATAAAGGGTTTTAGAGCACAGAGTACGAGTTGCGGCCGCGAATAAAGGGGACCAGAGTCTTTCGCGCCTCCCACGGAGATGAACGAGGTTGCTCCGCAGGCCCAGTGCAGCTGGGGAGAGTTGATGGACGAGATTTCTCCTGAACTTCC
>NW_015738257.1:0-370 GCF_001515625.1 Sinocyclocheilus rhinocerous
AGATAATATTCCAATTTTATGCCTTTAAGAGCTCCCATTCTGAATGAATGTCTAAACAGAGTAGAATAATTAACTACAAACATTTGTCTCAATGAATGAAACATAAATTAAATGTACAGCATGCAATAAAGATAAAACAACACACAGAATAAAAACATATGCCATTTTCATGTATAAGCAAACACCAACAACAGAAAGTACAGAAATGTGTTTTCACTTATTACTTCCTTACACATAAACACAACACATAAAACAGCATATCTTTAATTACAGCAGATGATCAAAATAAAACATGGCCAAAAATAATACTAACAGAAAATGATGTGCTATAATTTGTCTAAACACACGTGACACCAGCTGACAAATACAC
>NW_015738258.1:0-370 GCF_001515625.1 Sinocyclocheilus rhinocerous
GAGAAGTCCACTATGTTTGCAATACCCAGGTCAGTGAAATGGTCACTCCAGTTGACATAATTAAGATGTTGGAATCTGATTTTAATGAGAGAGGTGGGGAAGAGACAACCTTTTCTCAAGAAGATCTTCACTTCTTGGCTAAACTGAAAGATGGTATTAGACAGAAGCAAGACGGTCATTTAGAAATGCCCTTACCTTTCAAACAAGACAGACCAAATCTACCAAATAATAAGTCATGTGCTGTTCAACGCCTAATGTCCTTGGAACGAAAGCTCAGGAGAGACCAGCAATACTGCACTGACTACTTGGGGTTTATGAAAGACATCATTGCTCGTGGCGACGCAGAAAAGGTCCCTGAAGAAGAGCTTGA
>NW_015738259.1:0-370 GCF_001515625.1 Sinocyclocheilus rhinocerous
TCCACAGCACCAGAGCTGAGCGACAATAACCGCTACGACTTCTTCTCTCGAGTGGTACCTCCAGACTCCTACCAGGCCCAAGCTATGGTGGACATCGTGAAGGCGCTGGGCTGGAACTATGTGTCCACATTAGCGTCGGAGGGGAACTATGGTGAAAGTGGAGTAGACGCCTTCGTTCAGATCTCTCGAGAGGCAGGTACAGTATCCATACAGTCATCAGGCTTTGGATTCTGTTCGGTGGTAATCTATGGATGTAAAACACACTGAAGAATATAGAATGATCCAGATTGGGCTTTCCATTAATATGCTATATTTCAAAAAGTTCCAAAGAGGAGCATGACAGAGACAGCTGCATGCATTTGTACCCATC
>NW_015738260.1:0-370 GCF_001515625.1 Sinocyclocheilus rhinocerous
GCCAATGATATTGAATCCCTAGCAAGGCGAGCTTATGCACATATTACACCATCAGTGCAGAGTGAGTTGGCCCGCGATCAGTTCAGAGCTCTTTCCCCAGCAGAGCTGTGCATACATACACAGCTCGCACACCCACGTGATTTGGCAGAGGCCTTGGAGTTGGCACTAGAGAGGAAAATGGCAGTTGAAGCAGCAATGCGAGGGTCAACAATTGACCCCTCCCCCACCATCAGGACAGCTGGAGGGGGTGAGATGGCATCTCCAAAACTGTGGCTGAATGAGATTACAGAAATGATTTGTGAGTTGGCGTTGCCTCCACCCAGGTGGCAGACACAGGCCCGCCTTTGCTGGGGGTGTGGTCAGCCGGGAC
>NW_015738261.1:0-370 GCF_001515625.1 Sinocyclocheilus rhinocerous
TGCATCTGAGCAGGCTTATGGGTCTGTCTCATATCTGCGCACAGAAAATGCCAGAGGTCAAGTCCAGATTGCCTTTATCATGGCCAGGTCCAGAGTTGCTCCTAAGCGGCGACATACCATCCCTCGATTGGAGTTATGTGCAGCCCTGAACGGTGCTCAGCTAGCTAAACTCCTTGAGACTGAGCTTACTGTGGCAATCAGCAGAGTGGTCCTGTGGACAGATTCCACAACAGTACTCTCTTGGATAACATCTGAATCATGCAGATTCAAAGTATTCGTCGGAACAAGGATAGCTGAGATCCAAGACCTTACTGCAAGGTGTACCTGGCGGTACGTGAACTCTGATAGGAATCCAGCGGATGACCTTACC
>NW_015738262.1:0-370 GCF_001515625.1 Sinocyclocheilus rhinocerous
AGCCCGGCTCATGCTGTCATGTAAGGTCACTGAAAAGAGGAACCATACACAAATACACTGTGTGACGTTATATTCACTGCACAGGTTAGCCTCCACGAAACGCCGTCTCTATTCTTGAACATAAAAAAGAACTACAGGTGTTCTACAACTACACCTCCGGAGAGCTAGATTTCACACACTGGTGTTTTATGAACTGGTCATGATAGCAGCACAGCATCACTGTAGACCTCCTCTAAGGTCAGTTTTTGTCAGGCCTACTACTGTAATGGCAAAAGGAATTGCTACAATACCAATAATACATCAAAATATAAAAAAATTAGATGTTGGAGTCCAAACAGCTGATAAAAACATCACAATAATCCACACCACT
>NW_015738263.1:0-370 GCF_001515625.1 Sinocyclocheilus rhinocerous
ACAAGTTTCAGAGCCACTGCTATAAGTACTTCACACACCGGCGGACATGGGAAGCAGCGGAAAGAGAGTGTCGTCTGCAGGGCGGTCACCTCACCAGCGTCCTGTCCCATGAAGAGCAGCTCTTTGTTAATCGTGAGTTTATGATTTTATAGAGTTTATGAATGGTATTGGCAAAGCAGACATCAGTCATTTTATTGCTCACTCTTGATAGGGCCTGAACAAACCATTAACTCTTTTACTTTGTTACTCTTTCAGTATTGTATAGAGTGCTGTAGATGACGTATTTTTGTAGGCCAAACCAGAAAAACTCTCAGACACCAACAAACGTTTTTAATTGTTCAGCATGATAATCTTCAGAATTGAACGCAAC
>NW_015738264.1:0-371 GCF_001515625.1 Sinocyclocheilus rhinocerous
AAAAAAATCCACACTTGTTAAAATTATTATTTAAATTAAAATGTAAAAATTAATTACTTAAAAAATATATACATATTTATATAAAAACATAATTATTATTTTTTAATTTAATTTTAATATTTAAAGTTACTTTTAATAAAACATTTAAAAATATAAAAAATAAATGACATTAGAATTTGTAACCTTTTAATATAAAAGTATAATCACAAAAGACAAAATATATGCTGCATGATCTGCATTTTCAATTTCAATTCCAAATGATAAAAACAAACTATATATACACAAAATAATTTATAAAATAAATAAAACAATAAGATAGTTGCAAATATAAATAAATAAATAAATTAATTAATTAAAACTTCAACTAACAT
>NW_015738265.1:0-371 GCF_001515625.1 Sinocyclocheilus rhinocerous
AAAAAAAAAAAAAAAAAGGAGTGAACAAGCAAGAAAGCAAGAAAGCAAGAAAGAAAGAAAGAAAAAGAAAGAAAAGAGGGAAGAAAAAATTAAGTGAGGTAGAAAAAAGTGAGTGGAAACAGAAGGAAGAGAGGAAGAAAGGAAAGTGGAAAGAAGGAAGGAAGGAAGAAAAAGAGTACGAAAAAAAATAAGAAAGGAAAAATGAATAAAGGAATGAAGGAAGTTTTCAAGGCTATAAAGAATTACCTGCCCACATCTCGTAGTTAACACTAACACATAGTAAACTACACTAACTAATCCTAATTATTTTTAATGAAGTTCCAAGCATAGGTTCAGGAGGAGCCTAATCATTCAGTCCTGTCAATCATCAT
>NW_015738266.1:0-370 GCF_001515625.1 Sinocyclocheilus rhinocerous
AATGAAATAATTTAGTAGGAGGGTTGGGAATCAAAAAGCTATTCCGGTTTCGGAAATCAGATCAGATGCGTAAGTTCAGGAATCAAATTACTTATAAAATTACATTTAGATTCCGCTTTTCGATTTCTGTATGTGCATTTATTGTGATTTTAAAACAAGAATTCAGCTGCAAGAAGACGAGATAGAACTCACTTCTGCACTCGCACGCTGGTTTCCGCGCTGTGCGCACACACACACACTCACACACTCTCTCTCTCTTACATGCACACACACACAAAGTGCACTCACACGCTCACACTCTCTCTCTCTCTCTCTCTCTCTCTTACACACACACACAAAGCGCACGCACAAAAGCCACCTCTTATATACG
>NW_015738267.1:0-371 GCF_001515625.1 Sinocyclocheilus rhinocerous
ACAGTGTAAAGCATTGGTGAGGTGAAACTACAAGAACATGAAAAATAACTCAACACTACTTGTGATTAAAGAGAACTAATTTTATAAATATATCTAAAATATATAAACAATATTTTATTGTAATTTTATAATCATTTATCATTCAATTAATATTTTTATATACTGTTTGTTTCCACATGCCTTGTGACTTGGTAAATAGTACATAGCATGGTCATATTGGTCTTTAAAAAAAACTCTTGAAGTTGGTTTGTTTGAAGTGAATGTTATAATTTTTATATATATATATATGTGTTTGTTGTAGAACAAAGTGAGGTAAAATCAGAGCTGCGGAAGTTCCTGTTTTCCTGACAGGTCACAGCAAACTCTTGATT
>NW_015738268.1:0-371 GCF_001515625.1 Sinocyclocheilus rhinocerous
AAAAAACCCAAACGATACCCAACCCTAGTTATTTTAGTACTTTAATAAGTTAAACTAGACAAAAAATAGGTACATTTGGTAACTAGCTGAAATAAATAAATTTAATTTGATTTAACTTTTTTTTTCCCCAAGTAACTTCTTTTTTTTTTTGCTTAGTTTATTTAGTAACTTGTACAATATTACAAGGAAAAGAATAAATGAAATGAAATAATAAAATAAAATAAAAAATGTTTTTTATGCTTTTAATTACCAATATTAAGTCATTTAAAACAACAAGTGAAATAATACCCGTAAAAATTCCTTTAGTGACAACAGCTTATAAAGTTGCGTCTGCTGAAAGCAGTCAAAATTTACTAAAATAGTTGATAATG
>NW_015738269.1:0-371 GCF_001515625.1 Sinocyclocheilus rhinocerous
AAACACGTTAACCTAAATCTAAGCACTCGCTAACCCAAAGCAAAGACTTTAAGCATTGTGTACACTTTGTTTTCAATGCCGTTTTTGCATCTAAGGAAGTTCCCTCTAACAGATTCCACATGATACTTCCAATTATAATTGTCTGTTCTGTGCTTTCCTATCAGGATAAGAAAATGACTGACATTAGCAGCTCAGAAGATGACCTGGACTTGCCTTTTGAGGAGTCGATGGTTGGTCGGCTGAATTCCTTAGAAAAGTTTGCAAGTGAGCAATTTCACAAATTAAAAGAAAGCAACAAAAGCCTCCATGAATCATTACATGACCAGATGATAAGCGACATGGCTGCAGTTAAGGCAGAGCTCAGCGCCTTA
>NW_015738270.1:0-370 GCF_001515625.1 Sinocyclocheilus rhinocerous
ATTGACCCTTATGACTGGTTTTGTGGTCCAGGGTCACATATAGTGCTTCTATTTTTAAAACAAAATGCATTATGCAACGATAAAAGTTCTATAATAAAGCATTGCTGTCACATGACTTCAAGTGCATGCTGTATTCAGCAGGTGAGGCCCAGTTGTCATCTTAAAAATGTAAACAATCCAATGAAAAACATGCATCTCCACGTTTGGCAGTTTTTACCATAGACTAAATGCACAAAATGAAGTTGTTTAGCAGATGTAGTAGGTTTTCAGGGAATTGTATGTGTATAATTTGCATACTGTGACAGTTATACATACACTACCACTTAAAAGTTTGGGGTCAGTAAGACTTGTAATGTTTTTTAAAGAAGTC
>NW_015738271.1:0-371 GCF_001515625.1 Sinocyclocheilus rhinocerous
AAAATGGCATCTGTACAATGTGGCGGCTTGTTAGCGAGCGAGAGCCAAACACTGAGGACAATCAAGACACCTCGTCACTTCCTTTTTATCTCTCGTCACTCGCCAGATGAAAAATCACTATGAATCTGCTACATCCCTCCACATTAGCATAACAAAGCCCCAGAGGGGAGAGAGAGCGAGCAAGGGACAGAAAGAGAGAGAGAGAGAAGACAGAAAACCTGTCTTCTTCAAATCTCCCAAAAGTCTCACCGACATGCTTGAAATGCACAAACTCTCTCTATTTGCTGCCTTGCTTTCTTTCAAACGCACACACACAGTCGCAAAAGTGTAGAGAAAGTGCAGCTGTCTGCCAGGCACCTCGACATCTCCCA
>NW_015738272.1:0-371 GCF_001515625.1 Sinocyclocheilus rhinocerous
TCCTATCGTAACAGATCTGTATGCTAATGAAGTTCTGACACCCCATTGCCTGAGATGGTTCTCGGTGTCCCACACCAATTCCCATTCTACAATTGGTCACCATTTGCTCAGGATGTGTGCATCCCAAATGATCTAGAAACAACATAACAGCGGACTTTCATCTTCTCTATAATAATTAAGCCATTCTGGGAAATGAGCATGATCAAACATCTATTATGGAGTAGAATCTGGGTCGGGGCAGACTATAGTTTCTTACAGTCCCCCCTTTGATGCTCTTGGTTCAAAAGAAGCATCACACTCACTCGCATTACACAGATTACACCTGCAAAAACATCATTCAACAGGCAACATAAAGTGTGTGTGTGTGTGTG
>NW_015738273.1:0-370 GCF_001515625.1 Sinocyclocheilus rhinocerous
TGTTTTCTTTCAGAATCATCATTGGCTGGTAGAAAAAATAAATAAATAGGTTTACATAAAAGTTTTTACTTAAAAATAAAGATAAGGTAAAGGTGCAAATAATTACATTCTAGACACATAGTCAATAATTTCGCCAACGAAAATAAAGCCCTAGGAGAACTGTTGTCATCAACACACAGCGGTGTTTCTTTACCGAATCAATCCACGTTTTTTAAACTAATCGAGTGAGTCAATGATTCAGTGAGCCATTTATAAAGGCAATCACGTGCTTCCTTTCTGAATGAATCAGCCGTTTGAACTAATCGCTTGAATGAAAGACTGAATGGCTTTCTTAAAGGGGTCATATGATGCGATTTCAATTTTTTCTTTC
>NW_015738274.1:0-371 GCF_001515625.1 Sinocyclocheilus rhinocerous
AAACATACAGCACAACACAATATAGACTTATTTAATTAAATAGCAGCCTTTGATTTGGGTTGTATCCGAATTTCAGTTTTATTTTGATTCATTGTGCAGCCCCATTTCATTCTTTTAACTTCACATTTGATTGAATTAATTATTAGCTCTTAATCAACTCACAAACCCCAAGCAGTTTGGGAAACCCTGCTCTACAGCATCTGAAATATATTGCGTGCATACTGTATGTGTGTACATGAGGTTCACACTCACACGTCATAGTTCTGGTCCTCAGTCTCCTGCTGAACACTGAGCTCTTCTAACGTGGCATCGATGTCAAGCTGATTTGTCTCCAGTTGCCGTAACAGAGTCTCCCTCTGCAAACACAAACA
>NW_015738275.1:0-371 GCF_001515625.1 Sinocyclocheilus rhinocerous
AAAAGTGTTCCCATGGCTCAGTTTGCCCCGGGTTAGGGGTAATATATATAATAAATATATATTTATCTTTAAAAATCTGCTTATTAATTCAGATGCGGACTCACCCAGTCTTTCCCCTGTATATTAAGCACAAAAACATGATGCCACACCTGTACAAAGGTATTTCCTGCCCATGCTGCTTTGCATTTCTTTTGGTTTGATATAATCCTGACCTGCCTACCATATACAGAGTTTCAGTGAGAACCAGTGAAACACAATAAGGTTGTCACAATGAATATACATGCATGTCTTTTTATCTGACTGAAATGGTGACATGAAAGATAAGACCACTTAAATGTATGAGGTTTTTTTTTTTTTTTTTTTTTTAGAAT
>NW_015738276.1:0-369 GCF_001515625.1 Sinocyclocheilus rhinocerous
GAAAGGAAAACTTGAAATCGCATCATATGACCCCTTTAAAAGACAGACCGTGGTGCCCTTTTTCTGATTGTAAAGCACATCTTTAATGATTCTGTGTATACACAAATAAATCTCAACATCAGACCAACCCTCTAACCATTAAAGACCCTCTCACTCACTCACTCTCACCAAGCATATTAACACTTAAACACACACACACCTCGAGTCTGCCAGTATGAAATTTCTGCCTGGCTAGAAAAAAAAGAAAGAAAAAGAAAACGCCACGAAAAGGACAAAACCATAAATGTGGAACTTCAATTAATTTAAAGCTCCAATCAGCAAAGAATAAATCCTTGGCAGATCTAATTACTGAAGCTCTCGGAAGACCCG
>NW_015738277.1:0-371 GCF_001515625.1 Sinocyclocheilus rhinocerous
GTACATATAGTCCATTGATATCGGGTAATATAAGCCGCATGTCTAATAGCTAATTAGTAACATATTTTAAACCGTAGATTTAGTATTGCATGTCACATTTCACCCACCTAGTATTGCATGTCACATTTTGCTGGTGTCACTGATTATTATTGTTTTATTAATATTAATGTTTTGCCTTTCTCCTCTATATGTCATGACAGAGTTGTCATAAACAGGGCTTCCACCTTACCTTTGCAGGTGTATAATTTGTGGTTAAGTGTTCTTGTCAGGACATGAGTGGATGATCTCATCATTCTGAACCTCAGATAATCATAAAACAAGCCTGAAGTGCATGGCATGTCTGTGTCTTAAAGTTTCAGAGAGAAAAATGA
>NW_015738278.1:0-370 GCF_001515625.1 Sinocyclocheilus rhinocerous
GCGATACATATTGATATTGAATTATTGTCCAGCCCTAGTTTCAATATACTCAGAGTAGTATTAAACGCTCTTGCAGATCCATTGAAAAACCACTGACAAGATAACGCTAGAATTAATGATTCTGTGCATATGTTTTAAGGAAACAATGAAAGGACACATTTGTTAAAGACTGAATTGAGTTTCACTTATTTATAACAAATAAAACAGTTATTTATAAGAACTACCCTGATGTTCCTGTCCAAAATTATATAAATTTTTTCATGGAGAAAAACCAGTATAACATAAATTTCACGAACCTTTCCTCTGTCACATGACCTATGACATCATACGACGGCTAGACATTCATTAAATTCAATATGACATTCTGCAC
>NW_015738279.1:0-371 GCF_001515625.1 Sinocyclocheilus rhinocerous
TGTGTGTGTGTGTGTGTGTGCCTTTGTGGAAAATAAGTGGTTAATTGCATCGAATGTGCACTTTTAGTGTACTTCATATCTTAACAATATATTTTTTAAAACTGTACTTGCACATAATGTAATATTAATGGAAAAAATGCTACTTAAGTGTACTTAAAGTGCATTTTCATGACTGCTTCTTACCTCATTAAGTATATATATTTTTTAAAGTGCAGTATATAAAAATGTAAAATTAAAAGTTTTACTTTAAAGTAACTTAATTTAAATAATTGTTTTAATAATCTTTTTTCATACTTTAAAGAAGTACACTTATTTTGATGTGTTGACTAACACAGTGTTTCCCAACCGGGGTGCCGTCTGTCGAGAGCAGG
>NW_015738280.1:0-371 GCF_001515625.1 Sinocyclocheilus rhinocerous
GGGTCAGGTCCTAAGCCATGAAACAGATAGGTTGGGAAGAATGATCATATTGCATGTCAATATTAATCATACTCATTATACTCGTGTGAATTCATATGCCACCAATAATAGACAACCTAATTATAAATTTTTCAGAAATATTGAAACTAAATTGAAACAAATTAAAAATAAATTTACATTGGCAAAATATTATCGATCTAAATCCTCAATGAGGATTATTTTAAAGAAGATAATACACATTTTTACATTTATTTTACATTTATTATTATTTTCAAAAAATGCAATATTATGATTCCATAAAGAAAAAATAGGCAGTGCATTAATAAAAATAGTAAACAGAGTAAACAAATGACAATTGAATAGTACATTTA
>NW_015738281.1:0-371 GCF_001515625.1 Sinocyclocheilus rhinocerous
TATAAAAGCTTGGTACTGAACCATCTGCACGCAGAATTAAATTTAGAGATGGTAAATGGGCCTGAATAAACCCATAAACATTCTTGTTAACTAATTTACATGTGTCCATATGAACTGTAGTGAGGATAACAACAACAACGCAATTAAAATTAAAGTTGAAGGTGTCATTTGAGTTGTGCAATGAGCTGAGGAAAACTCCCATGTGTCAGAGCAGATGAGTGAAAGTACAGAGCATGACACTCATATATTACATTCCAGAGTTTATGGCCAAGCAAATGACTTTTTCTAAAATCATCGCTAGTGACTGTTTAACTGATCTTGTAGAAAAGTGTCTATGATTGGACTTTTTGTACAGAAGTTTCTAGTGGACT
>NW_015738282.1:0-369 GCF_001515625.1 Sinocyclocheilus rhinocerous
TGATTAGACTGACACACAGCAAGAGACACGCACAGCCGGTGCTGGAAAAAGCCTTGGCTTCCTGCCAAAGTGTGTGTGTGTGTGTGAACACTCCCTTTCCCCCACACCACGTTGTCTGGGCCCCGCTCGTGGGCACCAATGTGAGGAAGAACAATAGAGCGTGATGCTCCAGCATTAGCACACACACACACACACACACACACATACACTCCACTGACAGCCAGCATGTGTCTGTCTGCCACATCACCTCTTTTGCCTTTCATTTCTTGTGGTTTTCTCTGTTTTCCAGTTTGCATTTTCCATCCCTTTAATGTCTTTACTTCTCCGTCTCTCTCTCTCTCTCTCTCTCTCACACACACACACACACAC
>NW_015738283.1:0-370 GCF_001515625.1 Sinocyclocheilus rhinocerous
TCACAACTGGTTACACGGTCGTTGCTTCAATCAGACATGAAAGAGCACAAGAGTACAAGGATGTGTTATGATACACACCACCATTCTCTAACATTTTTTTTAATTAATACTTTTGTTCAGCATTAAATTAAATGCATTTAATTAATTAAAAAGTGACAGTAAAGACATTTATAATATTACAAAAGCTTTCTATTTTAAATAAATGCTGTTCTTTTGAACTTTATAATTATCAAAGAATCCTGAAAAATGCATTACGGTTTCCAAAAACAAAAAAAACGGCAGAACTGTTTTCAACATTGATAAAAATCAGAAATGAGCAGCAAAACATCATATTAGAATGATTTCTGAAGATCATGTGACACTGAAGACT
>NW_015738284.1:0-371 GCF_001515625.1 Sinocyclocheilus rhinocerous
CAAAACCAAAAAAAAAAAAAAAAACTGCAACCCTGGTATGAACATTTAAATCTGTTTAATAACATTTACAGCAATCAAATAAAATGCAATTATGTACAATATTGATATTTTTAACACCATTCATGTTAATAAATATGACCGTATTTCTGTATAAAATGCAATCAGACAGCTGTTAAAGTGTTAGTCCATCAAAAGCATGTGCCCATACTGTAAACCATGTAAGAACAATGTGAAACCAAAAAAGATGGTTCTTCAAAAGTTCCCATGACTTTTTATCACTTTTTTCTTTTTAACATTGCGAAGCTCACATACTGTCTATTTTTTTCCTACTTTTGGCCTTCATACACAAATGTTTTTATATAAATGGAAGA
>NW_015738285.1:0-371 GCF_001515625.1 Sinocyclocheilus rhinocerous
AAATGTATCCATATTTTCCGCACAGGGTACCACTCACTTCATACCGCTCGTACACTTGACGCAATGTTCATACTGCCTTTTTTCGGTTTCCTGAGATGCTCGGAATTTACAATAACTTCTAAATTCAGCCCCAAACTCCATCCAACCGTCTTCGACCTTTCCTTGCTCGACAGCGAAACTATCTCCCATTTAATCAAACAAAGTAAGTCAGACCAGGAAAAAAGAGGTCACCATGCTTATATTTTCAACCTCCCGTCACCAATCCAACCGTATCAGGCTCTTTTTTGTTACCTCCAATTCAGAAGCTCTCAGTCTACATCTCCTCTCGACCCTCTTTTTGTCGATGACTGTAAACACCCCGTCACACGTTT
>NW_015738286.1:0-371 GCF_001515625.1 Sinocyclocheilus rhinocerous
AACATAAACACAGGCGTTAATGAAAGCCACATGTAGAATCAAAGTTTATCACATACTAACAGTATCATACACACAAAAACAAAACACCTTCATAGTAACACACGACACTAAAATAATGCAATAAACATTAAATTAACAGCATAAGATGCAACATAAAACCCTTATGCACATTACTGAAAGAAAAAAAAACATAATTATTTCAATAGTGAAGTGTTACACAGGGAATTCTGGGAATGTGACTTTATAGTTCTTCACTTCCAAAAAACTGTAAATTTAACAGTATTGCTAAATGCCCTGTTAGATTTATTGCAGTTTTTCACAGTAGCTATATAGTAAGGGAACTTACTATTAACCCATAAACAGGTTTTTTT
>NW_015738287.1:0-371 GCF_001515625.1 Sinocyclocheilus rhinocerous
ATCCCTGATGGGCATGTTAAGGACTCTAGAGGGACAGAATGGGTACAAACTTATGTGTGGTTCCCATGTAGACCATCTTCTGGACAAGATTCCCTGCTTACAGAGACAGTTTCTTAGAGTACTGCCTAAGCCATGGCATCCTCCAAACTGGGATAGATTGAACCTATACTCTCCCTGATCTGGCGGCTTGTTTACAAATAAAGTCTCAAGCGAAGCAGATTTCTAGTCGAGCAGCTGCCATGTTTCAATCTGAAACTACCAAACTATATGAGAAAGGTAGAGGAACCCCACCTCACAGAGAATGGTCTACACGCATACTTCTGACCTCAGAGTAGGGCTGGACAATAATTCAATATCAATATGTATCGCGA
>NW_015738288.1:0-369 GCF_001515625.1 Sinocyclocheilus rhinocerous
CTCTCTCTCTCTCTATATATATATATATATATATATATATATTGTTGTTGTTGTTGTTTTTTCTTGACTTGGAGATATTGTACTCTTTTATTTACAAGCTTCTTAACAGGTTTTCAACTTGGCTGTCTCACCCATCTGTGCTGTCTCACCCTTTAAGCTCATTTCAAATGCAATTAGCATAATTAAAGATTAACATTCATTAATTGTTGAAGCCGATGCTAACTGCTAATGTGCCAGTTAACACTGCCGGCAAATGCTTCATCACCTTGAGAAGAGAGAAACACACACAGATCACACCATCACACAAACATGACATGTTTGTGAAAACTCTGTCTACACTGAATATGTAAATTATGGTGAAGGATCTTT
>NW_015738289.1:0-371 GCF_001515625.1 Sinocyclocheilus rhinocerous
AGGACCATCAGCCGCTGTCAGGACACAGAGACAACACTGTAGCATACTGCTGTCTCCCATGCAACTAACAAAAATATGTTCTAAAAATGTTTTGATAACGTTCCCATTAAGTTATGGACTCGATAAAATCTTATTTTGAATGTTCAAAACGTCCAGTTTTTTAAATGTTACTAAAAAAAACATTAAGGAAACATTTCTTTTCAATGTTTTTGAACGTTTTGAAGCAAGTAGTAACATCAGCTAAAACATTTAAAGAATGTTCCATTTTATTCATTCTGTAAACATTATGGGAATGTTCCTTTTGAATGTTTTCTGATGTTTTGAAACAACTAGCTAAAGCATTAAGGGAGCATTCTAAGAATGCTTTGATA
>NW_015738290.1:0-371 GCF_001515625.1 Sinocyclocheilus rhinocerous
AACCACACCCCCTGGATCTTGTGTTCTGCAGTGAGGACCATCTCAGAATGTTTACCGGTATAATCGCAAACGATATTGCCCATCCCTACAAAGGAGACATGCAAAAAGTGGAGTGTTGTTGGGGGGCTCTAGGAACGTGATTGGAAACCATTGGACTAAGCCATGGGGTGTCCAATCCTGCTCCCAGAGGGCCAACGTCCTGCAGAGTTTAGTTCCAACCATCCCCAACACACCTGCCTAGAGTTTCTAGTAATCCTAAAGACCTTGACTAAACTTGTTCAGGTGCGTTTAAATGGGATTTGAGCTGAACTCTGCAGGATAGTAGCCCTCCAGGAGCAGAATTGGACACCCCTGGTTTAGACTAAGCTTAA
>NW_015738291.1:0-371 GCF_001515625.1 Sinocyclocheilus rhinocerous
AATCGGCAAAAATCGGTATCGGCAGGTCACACTTACAAAAAAATCGGAATAGTCCAAGAAAATTGCAATTGTTGCATCTCTAATTGCCATCTTATTTCACTGAGCTGGTAGCTTTTCTCACACTGTATTTTTGGCACTGTATTTTGATGCACCGGAAAAGATTGAAAACTTTAAACGATTAATCGTGCAGCTCGCTCACCCAAAGAAACTTCATGCAGGAGGACTATATCTACTTCTCCTTTCATCATCCTTCAGCAGTGTGTGCAAATCCACTCAACCTGAATGACACACACACCTGGTCAGTGTCTGAATGACCACATGACTTCTCAAGGAAGTCCTTGTGGGAAGTTCTCCCACAAGGACAACAACAC
>NW_015738292.1:0-371 GCF_001515625.1 Sinocyclocheilus rhinocerous
AATTTTATAAATATATTTCTCATTCTTCTAAATTAAATCTAAATGTAAATAAAGGAAATTCTTAGAAATCAAGCCACAAATTAACAGATGTTTATAATAAATTCTATATATTTATAAAATTACAAGTAGTCATTTATTATATATTTATATTATACAGTTAGTAGTCTTTTATACTAAATGTATGCATTATACAGGCTTTCAGAGTCTGAATATTTTAACCAAAGAGCTCTTGAATATGCATTAGTGAGATTTAATTGTCAGGCCACACAGACATCAGATAACAGACATCAGTTGTAGACCGTGTGGCCCTCCCAAAGATGCCCAGCAACCTTATTCACCACCCTCCTAAGGACACCAGATTGCAGAGGTCC
>NW_015738294.1:0-371 GCF_001515625.1 Sinocyclocheilus rhinocerous
ATCCACTTTTCAGCATTCAAATAATTACCAAAGGTTAAAATAAAGTCCTGCCCTGCAATTTTTTCTTGTTAAATAACTTGTTTCAAAGAGAAATGTCACATTACAGAAGCAAAATGGGTTGCAAACAGCAATTCATGTTGACTTGAACATGAATCGAGAGAGAGAGAGCGAATGGGGGTGGGGTGCGCATTTTATTCAGCTAAACATTTTTGGCGTAGCCCCAGAATGAAAACTCAATTACATTAAATCAAATTATTAAAAACTAAAAAGACCAACGCTTAAGACATTGGACAGCGATTACAGCACAGCATATCAATGCTTTCTGACTTTAATACTAAGCAGGCGAGTACTATCAGCTGCCCTGTTCTAAG
>NW_015738295.1:0-371 GCF_001515625.1 Sinocyclocheilus rhinocerous
AACATAAGTTGTTCAAGTTCAGTAAGTGTTCATCTTGAAATATTACTAACAATATTACATTTATTCTTATGTTTACTTTATAAAGATCAGTATAGATTTTACAGCAAAAAGACACTTGTACTGCAACCTGTAGGTGGTACTAAAAGACCTTTTACTTGCTAAAGACATAAATTGTCAATCAAATGAGAGAAGGCATGTAGGACGTTCATATATCCTGTTTTGCTTGCACTCTTCAAGAGCATAATCTGTAAGGCAAGACAATACAGATGGGAATATTTTAAAGGGGTGGTTGATTGTGATTTCACTTTTTAACGTTAGTTAGTGTTTACTGTTGCTGTTTGAGCATAAACAATATCTGCAAAGTTACGAAG
>NW_015738296.1:0-371 GCF_001515625.1 Sinocyclocheilus rhinocerous
TGATGATTATTTCTTTTTATGGGGTGCCAACTTCACGGAGGTTAGCCCAACCCCTGACAAAACAGCTCCATATCCCTCAACCAAACTTCACAGTTGGCACATTTCAGTAACAGGTAGGTAGCAGGTAGGTAATGTTTTCCCAGCAACCACCAAATGGATGCCAGTGGATGCATCTTCAGCTATGGAATCAGCAAAACCTTGGCAACTTTTACACACCATTCGCCTCAGCACTTGGTGACCCCGTCTTGCACTTTGTTGCTGCTGTTCCTAAATGCTTCCACTTTCTAATAAAACATTTACTACATCAACAATTACAGCTGATGCAGAATAGCAGGGATGAAATTTCACATCTATCTATCTATCTATTTATC
>NW_015738297.1:0-371 GCF_001515625.1 Sinocyclocheilus rhinocerous
TAATAATTTTGGTGGTGTTATATTAGCATCATTGATATACTATTATGTTTTTTTTTTTCATATTTGAATTAGATTTTATTTTTATATTGTCTATTTTCACTTTTTAAGTTTCAGTAATTTTGTGTTTGTTTGTTTTTTAAAATGTAAAATATACAGTATATATATATATATATATTTATGAAAGTAAAAATACAACACAAAAAACACCAATGTTTTTGAAGTATTTACATTTACACTTTATGCTGTCTATGGTTTCCATGAAATTCGCCAAAACTCAACACAACATAAAAAAACCACAAAAGAGTCGCATTACCTAAAACCATTTCATTTCTAATTTTCGTTTAGTTTAAGCTGAAGTACTGAAGTTAAGC
>NW_015738298.1:0-371 GCF_001515625.1 Sinocyclocheilus rhinocerous
AAGTGAGCTATTATAACGATTTTCTGTGCTATATGTTTAGCAGATGTATTTCTGACCCAGGTATTTGATTAGATGGCAGCTCTCCCGTTGATAGCACTGTGTGTCCCGCAGACATTGATCAATAAATTGCATTAAACCGCTTTAGCTGCTGTGGTTGAAAGTTACAGTAGTGTTTCACAGAATTAGAGCTGTTGATAACGCCTTCTCGGTTACACGGTTCCCTCCCTAATCAGATAATAAATAAAAGAAATGATGTGGTAAAAATAAACATACTTCCTGTACAGTACCTAATTTTTATAAAACAGAACGCTACAGGCATCTAATTAGCCAAAACGAACTAACACTAACACTAACCAAAAAAAAAAAAAAAA
>NW_015738299.1:0-371 GCF_001515625.1 Sinocyclocheilus rhinocerous
CTTTGGATAAAAGCGTCTGCTAAATGCATAAATTATAATTAATTATTATAAATTTTAATAGTTGTTCCAATACAATTTTGAAAAATGCATAATGTGTCAGACCGCAGTAATAACGTTTCTGGCCTGATTATTGTGCTGCGAAAGTCTGCTTGTGTTGAGATAATGACATTGGGCTGATTGGAGTCGGTCTTTCTCCAGCACTGCAGTACATTTCATAGAATGCTCAATTACATCTTCATAATCAGAATGGATGACAGAACGGAATCCCTGTACACGAGACACCGAATGTCAGTCTGACAGGCCTCACATGGGCCGAGGGAGCCGAGGCGCGCATACATATTAATCAGGCCGATTAGACGTGTTAAACGCAG
>NW_015738300.1:0-371 GCF_001515625.1 Sinocyclocheilus rhinocerous
ACATGTCAAAGGTTTTGGAACTTGCATCGTATTTGGTTCTCTTTACTACTTTTGGATTACCTTCCAAACTGGAATTTGGATACCTGTCTAGCGAACTCAGGGCACTGGATGGGCACTCATACGAGTATGTCATACGGGCGACATACGAGCACTGCCGCTCGCTTGCGGATACCGACTTGGACATGTTATTTCTTACTGAGGCCTGGCAAACACCTGATGATTTCATCCATCTTAATCTGCTTACACCAAACGGATATCAGTACTTTCTAAGCCGCATGTATCTGGTAAAGGGGGTGGCCTTGCGATCATCTGTCGTAACTCCATAGCACTCACTCAGATGGATTTTCATTGTACTAAGACTTTTGAATACA
>NW_015738301.1:0-371 GCF_001515625.1 Sinocyclocheilus rhinocerous
AAGTTTTGCAATGATTTGTTGCACAAAAACAAATAAACAATGTTTAAAACTAGTTGTTTTTGTTTTTCTAATTATTGTATGTTTTTATTGTTTGTTTAAGACACATGTGTCTTGTCTGCATGTTTAAAAACAGCAATGAATACATTTTCCCTTAATTGGCTGTATGAGTACATTTTCCCTTCATTTAAATTTAAATTTAAATTAGTTTAATTTAAACTAAGAAAAAAAGTTTAAATAGCTGTTTATCTTTTTTTAAGTATGTTACTTTAAAAAGTAAGATACTTTTACTGGTAACCCTTACGAAAATTAACCATGGTTTTATTGAAGTAAAAATCAAGCGTAGCGTTAGTTCTGGCAGGTCACGTTAGTCA
>NW_015738302.1:0-371 GCF_001515625.1 Sinocyclocheilus rhinocerous
GTTAAAAGACTGTACCAGGGAACGCTTGCGAAAACTGCTTGCTTCAATACCTTCTCTCAGCAATATGAATAACGATGACCTTCCATGTTTTTAACCTGCTCTCTTAAATATTAAGCAAAAACGGTTTCACAGACTGATTCCATCTTTTCCACAAATAACTTTTTATTGTCTAGTTCTAAAGCCCTATAACCAACTCAAGTCCCACATAGTGAAAAAGGTTTGTATGTGGATTCGTTGCTGATCCTCTACCTGCAAAAAACTTTTCTGGTCACACTTTACAATAAGATCTCATCTGTTACCATTAGTTAAAGCAGTGCTCAAAGTGGGCCGGTGTTCCAGTGAATTCAGTTCCCCTGTTTCCCCTTCGGCGC
>NW_015738303.1:0-368 GCF_001515625.1 Sinocyclocheilus rhinocerous
TCTCCAGCACAAATATTTACATTTCCACCCATTGATGGGTCAGAAAGTGCTGCGCTTTTATTCCCGTGTACAGTGAGGTCAGAATCATTTACAGAGTAAACAGACCTGAGAGAGAGGAAGACACATTTACAGTCATGATGCCTCTGGATAATCAGATCAACAGCCTGCTGACGTTCAGAAGACACATCACACTTGCTCTCAAAATGTTTCATAGCAGCATCTATCGTGAAACATTTTATAATCGCCAAAGAAATTACGGAAGATAATTGTGAATCTGGAAGCTGTCTTTGATGTTTTATAGTTTAAGTAGGGGATTTTTAAAGCACTGCTTCTTCTCTTATATATATATATATATATATATATATATA
>NW_015738304.1:0-371 GCF_001515625.1 Sinocyclocheilus rhinocerous
AATTTGCTGCTTACTAATAGTTAGTAAGGTAGTTGTTAAGTTTAGATTTGGGGTAGGATTAAGGGATCTAAAATATGATCATGCAGAATAAGGCTTATAAACAGCCAGTATGCTAGTAATATGCATGCTAATAAGCAATTAGTGAGAATTGGTCCTTAAAATAACGTGTTACCACAAAAACTATTGGTTTTAGTTTTTATTGTTTTATTTTATTTTATTATTATTACTTTAAATACAAAATCAGGTACTGGCCATAAAATTATCGATTATCAATTTATTTGTATTGGATTTCAATATTACTGCATTCTTCTCTACAAGTATAATTCAAACATACAAGTATACAAGTACAATCAAATCTAAACTAAACTAAA
>NW_015738305.1:0-370 GCF_001515625.1 Sinocyclocheilus rhinocerous
TAACGTGGACATGTTTAATTCAGAAATATACGTTGGAAATGATTGATTGCTTTTGCAGTATATTTTAAATACTCCATACGGACTATTATTATATAAGTAATATTGTAACGAAACCAAAATTTCAGTTTTGTTTAGTTTTGTAAATGTTGTGCTGCATCAGTAATACCAGGTTATAATGTTCAGTGTGTAATCCAGTGAGAGTTGTTTAATTACCTTTAATGCAATTTAAAGCAATGTGTATTTTACATCCACTAGAGGGAGCCAAACCTGAATAGGCCTATACGTGACCCTGGACCACAAAACCAGTCATAAGGGTTAATTTATGCATCTGAATAAATAAGCTTTCCATTGATGTATGGTTTGTCAGGAT
>NW_015738306.1:0-371 GCF_001515625.1 Sinocyclocheilus rhinocerous
ACCAAGATGCAAAGACCTTCCACTTAGAAACATACAAAAGGCACACAAGCATCAACGGTCTCTCGAACATTAGCGGGAAGACCAGAAGCCATTAGCGATGGCCCCTGATCGGCCACATCCACAGCCTCCAAATCCCGTTTTGAGGATTCCAAATCTTGACTTGGAGCTGAGACAACAGATCTCTCCTGATTGGAATTTCCCACAGAGACCCTTCCACCAGGGAGCTCAGCTCTGAAAACCACTGCTGGGATGGCCAGAACGGGACTACCAACAGGAGGTGAATCCCGCACTCCCTCACAGGGGGCACTGAGTTTAATCTTGCGACGAAAAGAGGTCCACCTCCACCTTGCCAAAAAGGCTCCAAATCTGAG
>NW_015738307.1:0-371 GCF_001515625.1 Sinocyclocheilus rhinocerous
ACACTGCCATGCTTGGAGAGTCAACAACTTCTGACACGCTAAAAGTAACAAAGCTAAAGCTTTGTTTTCAGAGAAGTCTATTGAAACTCTGTCAGATGAAAAATCAAATGGTGGACCTAGCTGATGACATTTTGATTGACCAATATTTACAATGCAAAGACTGTAAATGTACACCACCATTCTAAAATCTGTAAGTAAGATGTGTTAAATACTTTTATTCAGAAAGGATGCAGTTAATGCTTTCTATTAAATAATCCTGGGGGAAAATATTGTGGTTTCCACAAAAATATTAAGCAGCATGACTGTTTTCGACATTGACATTGATGATAATAATAAATGTTTCTTGTGCAGCAAATCAGCATATTAGAATG
>NW_015738308.1:0-371 GCF_001515625.1 Sinocyclocheilus rhinocerous
TACCATTGGCCCAAAGTTACAAGGAGCAACAACAAAAACTTTCCTCACAACAGACCTACTGGACATGCCCCAAACTACAACATACAGCACAGGCTTTCATGCAACTAAACAATTCACCATTAGAAATATGATCGAACCATAAAAACACACTTAATTTGGTTATTTATTTCATTTGATTGGTTATTTAATTGACCCAAAAAGTCAGGTCTGGATTGTTAACTTTACTTTAAGTTCAAAAAATAAAATAGAACACGCAAGTAATAATAATAATCATTTTCTGTTCTTTGTAAATATACATTTTCAACTTTATGCATTGTCTCTGAAACTCAGCTGATGAAATCTTAAACATGTCCTATTATATATATATATAT
>NW_015738309.1:0-370 GCF_001515625.1 Sinocyclocheilus rhinocerous
AAAGGAAAACTTGAAATCGCATCATATGACCCCTTTAAAAATCTTTAGACATTTGCACAGGAAAGCAGGACAAAACAAAGGACAGCACTTTTATTTTTTTATTACCACAAAAGTAATAAAGATCCATTGGAAGTTGTATTTTCAAACTTTGAAGTGTTGCTAATACAGCTCACCGTGTGCTTCCTAGACAATTAGAAAACATTCACTGAATGTTTAACATTTCTATCATGACGACTCTCCGAGATTTTAGCATATACATGACAATTTTAATGTGCTTGGTCTTGTTGGAATAGATCTGCTTCCAGGCATAGCATACATGAAATTGCCTCGTAGCAGGTCTATACAGGTGGAGCTGGGGAAGGTGGAGGGT
>NW_015738310.1:0-371 GCF_001515625.1 Sinocyclocheilus rhinocerous
AGGGTCTTATCTAGTGAAACGATCGGTCATTTTCTAAAAAAAAAACTACTACAAATGCTCGTCTTGCACTAGCTCGACTTCATGCATTACGTTGGAACGGTCATGCATGACGTAGGTGGAAGTACCGACCTAGTGATTACAAAGCAAACGTGCAAAGAAAGTCAAATGGCCTTTACAAAAAAAGGTAAAACATCGGTGTCGGACGATTTTGAAGTTGGAGGAAAAAAATGAGATGTTTTTCGCCCTACCCTATCTTTTTGAACCGAAGTACACAGATGAAGAGCTAACCATGCGTGACCTTTCCAACGTGATTACATAATGCCTGAAGTCGAGCTTGTGCAATATGTGCATTTGTGATTAAAAAGTATATA
>NW_015738311.1:0-371 GCF_001515625.1 Sinocyclocheilus rhinocerous
TAATCTAAGCTGCATGAAGCTGCCTGAAAGGCTGCGGGGCTGATTATATTAATAAACTAATTATGTAGGAAAGCTCCCATATACCAACAATGATTATTCTTCTGTCTAATAAAGCCTGACTCAAGGCTAACCATCTATAACCAAGCTATATTTTTATTGAAATGAAGTCTGCCCTGATCAACACTGGTTTCCTTTATCCTCGCCTCATTATTGTGAACGTTCTTCAGCTGTTTGTCGTTACTGAAGAGATGCTGGAGGCTCATGTCTAAGATAATTCAATAATGGTTACTGTGGCAGTTGCCATAAATTTTACATATAACTATTACAACTACCCAGACTTTTTTCTTATTTATAGTGAATTAAAAATATTG
>NW_015738312.1:0-371 GCF_001515625.1 Sinocyclocheilus rhinocerous
ACTTTACTCTGCTCTACTCTAATCTACTCTATTCTACTTTACTCTATTCTACTTTACTCTACTATACTGTATTCTACTCTATTCTACTCTGCTCTACTCTACTGTACTCTGCTCTGTTCTATTTGACTCTATTCTACTTTACTCTGCTCTACTCTATTCTACACTGCTCTACTCTACTCTATTCTACTTTACTCTACGCTACTCTACTCTGTTATATTTTACTCTACTCTACTCTACTCTATTCTACTCTACTCTGCTCTGTTCTATTTTACTCTATTCTACTCTACTCTACTTTACTCTATTCTACTCTACTCTATTCTACTTTACTTTCCTCTACTCTATTCTACTCTACGCTACTCTATTCTACTCTA
>NW_015738313.1:0-371 GCF_001515625.1 Sinocyclocheilus rhinocerous
CCTCTGACTAGCAGAACCATGCTCTGCCCAACTACCTCTACAGTATGAATTACTTGAACTTACCTGAACTTATGTCAGTGCATTTCTGGGGGCATCTTTCAGATACTGTCTTGAGCTGTGCACCAGGCTACCTTCATCTGCTCTCTCATCTCTGTGTTAGCCACTGTCCCACAGGATAAGATCTTCTCATGCACACAAACACACATATTTCGTTCATCATTTGGTAATTAGTTAATAGGAAAGGTCTACTGTGGCACGAGTCACAGAAAATATTAATGATAGTTATGGGAGGAGGAATGTGTCAAAACAAAAAGTACATTGTACCCTGCTGCATGTGGGGCAATATAGGTGCAAAAAAAAAAAAAAAAAAA
>NW_015738314.1:0-371 GCF_001515625.1 Sinocyclocheilus rhinocerous
AAAATTTAGGATTCAAATTATATGATTTTTTCCCCCCAGAATTTGATTGATTTTTATTATTTTGTGTCCAATCTGCAATATTCACAAACATCTCTGTATGTAAGTTGTCTGAGACGTCTGAATTTGAGAGATTTGCTGTGGGCTTTATTCATATTCCATTTTACCATGAACCCTTACTTTGATCTTTTGAGAAATCTTGCAGAATTAAATTATTCTCACTTGAAACTAGTGAGAATAAAATTCACCGAACTTTATTAATTAAGATAATGGAGATTCAGTGCAGATGAATCTAAGAGGAGACCCACTTTAGATAAAAACTGCTTATCGCTTTCAGCGTTTTAACATCCACTAAAAAATGCTGATATTGCACT
>NW_015738315.1:0-371 GCF_001515625.1 Sinocyclocheilus rhinocerous
GGGCCCAGGAGCCGCATATGTTCCTGCTTAAGAGGCTTGGGCCCAAAAGTGAAACTCAACCCGTGCTGCAATGCCTCCCATTTCTCAAGACTTCATTAAAAATGAGAATAAAAAATGCTGGCGTCTTTTTTCCTACTCCCCTTCGCTTTCCCCCAGTCTCTCTCTGGGCCTAAAGAAGTTGTAGAGCAAAAAAAGGGAGTAGAGAACCCAGCCAGGAGATTCTTGTGGCTTGTTTTATTTTCTTCCTGGTCCTGTGCCTGGATCCGTTGGAAAACAGAGAGCGAATGATCATAGCCAGATTGAATCAGACTGTGTCAGCTTATCTGTGGAGAGATATCTCAATGAATTAACATAGCAAGTCACTCCTTCCT
>NW_015738316.1:0-371 GCF_001515625.1 Sinocyclocheilus rhinocerous
ATTTAGAACTTTTTATGTGATGGCCATACAAATAATAGGGTTGTCAGTTTCAGAAATGGTTGTGGATGTATAGGCTATGTACAGAAAAAAGGGCCAAAATCGCGCCTTTTTGGGGTAGGCTACAACAGCTTTTCACTGGAGCAGTACTCTTAAAAGGACATATTTGTTAATTTTTTTCATTTTGGTCCCTCTTTTTCTGTGTGGCCTGAATGAGTGTGAGATTTCCCAGACTGAAATTGCGTCCCAGTCCAGCCCTGGTAAAATCCCAGGTCCCCTGAGCGTCCACTGCTATTTATCACTCTTCATTGTCTGGCATGAATATATTTCATTCATTCATAAAGAGACAGCAGCGATTCTACAACGGGTTACAT
>NW_015738317.1:0-371 GCF_001515625.1 Sinocyclocheilus rhinocerous
TGACTTTGTCTTTCATTTTCCCAGCGCTCTCTCTCTCTCTCTCGCTCTCTTTCTCCCATGTGAATACAGTCTGTGCTAATAGACTGCATCTGTTAGCGGAATGTGGCTGCCAACCAGTTTAACTGACCTGCCTCCTCAGTCTGGGGTTGTGTATGTGTGTGTGTCCGGTGCTGATAGCCATACAATTGCTTTGCCCAAATTCCACTTCTCTATATAATCACGACAAAATCTGGTGTGTAATCAGTTTGAGAGAAACAGAAGTGAAAAACAAACTCTCCAACACTGTAATTGTAACAACACTTATAGGCATACTTCAGGTCAAGTACAATAAGCTCAATTCACAGTATTTGTGGATTGAGCACAAGGTCCAC
>NW_015738318.1:0-371 GCF_001515625.1 Sinocyclocheilus rhinocerous
ATATATATATATATATACATATATATATACACACACATACAAACACATACATTAATACATACTGTTTTACAAAATCACTCAAGGAATATCTGGCTGCATTATGGTTATGAGAATGGTTATGATAATGATAATGGTTATCATAAGGTTATGAAAAAGTCCAAATAAAATGGTCTATTATATATAAATATCATATCCAGTTCCATTTCTGTTGCCAACAAGTACAATGGCAACAGTTATGTGTTATTAACACCATGAAGTGAAGTTCCCAGAAGTCACTTGATATGTGAAACTGCTCGTCTATCATCATCCTGCGGCTCAGTGTTCAGAAGCGCTCATAAATTATCACAGTATGATGTCACCCCTGCTTTGAT
>NW_015738319.1:0-371 GCF_001515625.1 Sinocyclocheilus rhinocerous
ATATATTTTTTAGATCCAGCTAATGCTCATGCAATCAATGCACAGTCGGGACTTACATTCCAACAATTTCTCCTATTCCTCCTCCTCATACTGTCTGATACGTCATCTTCTCTAGCTAATATCCGTGCCGAACTGACCGAATGAACGTCCTGGTTAATATAGTGGAAAATAGGGACATTAGCCCTTTAAGAAGAGCCGCTATCATGCAGTCGTGCCCTTCAGAGTTTTACAGCTGGCATCTCAGGGCCTGCTCCATTTCATCTACAAGCTGTATATATAACAACCCATTTGGCGATGTGCATTGCTAGCGGATGGAGCATTGGGCCGGAGCCAGCCAGGCCTGTCAGAAGTGCTTATTTACAGGGGCAAGA
>NW_015738320.1:0-371 GCF_001515625.1 Sinocyclocheilus rhinocerous
ATCTGAAGCAAGCAAGGAGTTTTGCTTACCTTTAGAGTCCCCACTGGCATGAATCTGTTTGGCTGTAGTGCTCTCTCCAGACCGTCCACATGGACCTCCCGACCTGCTATGCCCATTACTGAGACTCCTCTTGCGTTTACTGCCCTTGAACCAGCTGAAAGCCCGGCCCAAGGATGAACCCCGTTTCTTCTTACTGGCCTGCTGCAAGGCCAGGATCTCAGTAATGTCTTTGGGCACCAGATCCCCCGCAGAACTGCTCCTGGACATCCTGAGACCAATGACCACTGATCTCTGACTGCTCTCCTATTCCACTCAAAACACCTGCCACAGCATCAAGAGAGAGAAGAAACATGAACATTTACATTTCTGAA
>NW_015738321.1:0-371 GCF_001515625.1 Sinocyclocheilus rhinocerous
ATATATATATATATATATATATGTACACATACATACATGCATGTAAATAAATATATGCATAATTTTGTTTTTATTTCTGTGTAAATATCTAAACATTATTAAATCAAGATGCATTTACTTGAGATGCAAATTGAACATATGCAGTCTTGTTTTCTGAGAAATGTAACAAAATTAAGTGAATTTATGTTTAAAACAAGAACAATCCTCTGTCAGGAGGGCATGACTCCCTTTGAATTAAGTTGATTTTTCAACTTGGCTAATATGTGTTCCTGTTTTAAACACGAACATCAATTTCTTATAAAACAAGAATTTTGATGTAAAAAGACTTAAAGTTTAAGTAAATGTATCTTGATTTAGGAGTCTTTAGAGAT
>NW_015738322.1:0-371 GCF_001515625.1 Sinocyclocheilus rhinocerous
ACGCAGCCTAATTTTCATTTTGGGGTGAACTAACCCTTTAAGTCTAAAATAAATGTAGTCTTTGTGCTTCCAATTATGATAATCATCAAAAAGGAATTCTGTGCTCAGAATTCTGATTTTCAAATTTAAATTTAAACGACTGCACCAAATGTTCTGTTTACCTCCAAATCAGTTAAGCAATTTAATGTCACCAGTCTAGTGTACTGGATCATAAGAGGCTCAGAGGCACTGCTGTCATCAGCCTCTGATTAGTCCAGCAGTCCTGTCTGGGAACTCTAGAGGGTTTGATCCGCATGTTTCTCTTTTCTGGAAGCCAAGATAATCAAACAGGGAGATCAGTCTCACCATCGCGCTCCTCCTCTAAATAGTTC
>NW_015738323.1:0-371 GCF_001515625.1 Sinocyclocheilus rhinocerous
ATTTTGTTTCACATGATTAAATTGTTATTAATAGTCTCAGACGACAGCCCTAAAAATAAATAATGGAAAACATGAGTCGCTGAATCCAACTGTGAGCCGCTTGAATAGCTACTCATTCACGTCATAAATTCACGTGGCTTCGTTTGTTAGGTTCTTTAAAGACATATACCACTCCTGAGCACCATTATTACACACCGTTGTTTCATCTGTTGTTGTCGTGTCCATTGTCAGTATGTAAGGAAGCACCTCACCCTGTTGTCTTCCCCAGCAGCTCGTAGCGCGGCTGTGTCGGTCCTCCGCATGGATATGAAGAACATGAGAGAGTATATGGGCTGGCTGTACTATCAGTACCTGCTCATCACAGGCATCTA
>NW_015738324.1:0-371 GCF_001515625.1 Sinocyclocheilus rhinocerous
ATTACCGGGAACCTACAAATCTAGTTTCTACTGATGTCATTATAGAGATCGTCTAGATGTAACTCTAAGCAAGAAAAACGTCTGAAGCTAAATAAATAGAGCATTCTTAAATGAACACAATGACTGTTTGACCCTTGTTGACAAAGTCATACTAAGTTATAAATATGAGATTAAAAGAGATTAAAATTGTTGTACCTTTTAGTCAAAGGAGTTGTAAATGAGATGCTAAGGCCTAATAATGAGATAAAAGTCAAAATTATGAGATACTAATTATGACAAAAATTTTGACTTTTTGTCATCAATTTGACTTTTTCTTAATCTCACTATGACTTATCTTATCATTTTGACTTTTTTAGTCATATTTATGACTT
>NW_015738325.1:0-371 GCF_001515625.1 Sinocyclocheilus rhinocerous
TCTGACTCAAAATTGCAGGGGGTGCTATACTATCAGGTTCCCCAACAGAAGTCTCATTTACGTTCGCCTGAGGTGATCTAGAATTTGACTCACTAGGCCAAGGTGATCGACAAAATCTAGCAATATGCCCAACTCGATCACAGCGTAGGCATCGCCGTGAAGTATTTTGCCTAGTTGAAGTAACAACAGGAGGATCATTCTTTTGAGACATAAAACTATCAAGACGCTGGGTAAGTTCATTTATTTGTGCTGCTTGTTGTCTCAACATCTCTTTAACCTCCTTTAATTCTGGAGACTCCTGAAATCTAACCTTAGGCTCAAGTTCAACAACCCTGCCTTGAGTAGCATTACACCATGGCTGAGAATATGAA
>NW_015738326.1:0-371 GCF_001515625.1 Sinocyclocheilus rhinocerous
ATTAACTTCATCAGTCAAGGGGACTGATTATTATCTTACACTCTTTCATAGGGTTAGTTTTGTAGTTATAATCATGAGATTGCTGCAGATCGACTTGGTTGTAGAAGACTGTTTAATGACCATAAAAATGATCTTACACGTACCTAAACAATGAGCAGGTAAAACCATCTTTAAAAACACTAGCTGCCGTTAAAAGAACGAACCCTTATTCCACGGATAAAGTGAATAATCTAACGATGACCATGGGATACTGCAACGTGATCTCATGATAATTCGTATGTAGCCTATTTTACATAATGGTTCTATAAAAAAGTACATTTACTTATGTTTTTACAGGCACTAAAACATACAATACTGACGTATTTTCAGCA
>NW_015738327.1:0-371 GCF_001515625.1 Sinocyclocheilus rhinocerous
ATGATTTGTGTAATACATCACTAATTTGGTCATGAAACTCTACATTGACATGTAATCTGCTAACAGTCGCATTGTTTCCTACACGATACACACGCTTCTTCAGCATGATGAATGAGGAATGAAGAATAAACACCGAGCTGTTTGTTCTTCAGTATCGTGACGTTTCGTTCTGCAGTTTCTGAATCACTCGTGTCCTCTCCTTCTGATGTCAACTCTGACTGATTTCTGGAACTTCTGCCAAAAACAAACATTTCATTTTTAATAGATATGAAGCGAGATGAACAATAAATATTTCAGTTTATACACTAAGTACTAAGTGTAAATTTATCATATAAACTCAAGATCCACAAACCACACAGGATAGCATGCCA
>NW_015738328.1:0-371 GCF_001515625.1 Sinocyclocheilus rhinocerous
TATTATTTAGTGAGAACAGTAGTGTGTTAAATGAATATGTTTCCTCTGCCATTACGTGCTGTAACCATATGAATGTCTGGATCTGTTTCTTTTCATAGCGTGAGGCTTTGAAGAAATTGGGATTAAATTAGATTAAATTGAAAGGCCGTAGAGTTGTTGGGCTATTTTCATGGTAATAGCACGCACGGCCAAGTTTTCATTTAGATTAGGTGTGTTTGTTCATTCGCTGGGGTTAAGATTGCTACATGTTGCTGACATGGTGGGAACAATTGAGGCTATAGAAATTTTGGCTCATGCATACGAACTCAAGGCCGTGCATTCCTGGTTTGATTAGGTTAATTGAATTTAAAGTATTACATTTCCAAAGTTCT
>NW_015738329.1:0-371 GCF_001515625.1 Sinocyclocheilus rhinocerous
GTTCACGCTCCTATTGTGGTCCCCAATTCCAGCTCAGTCTCCATCTCCATGGCAGCCCTCATGGTTGTCACAGTGACAGGGCTGACCCTGTTGTCTGGGGCCAGCTACTCAGTAAAGAGTTTGAGGCCAATGGCCACTCGCAGGGGATGAGCCTCATCCCCCGATTACTCTGATCTCTGACCTCATGCTAAATTTCAGCTCATTTACTTACACTAACAGAGCCCCACTGAACACCAGTAAATGGGTACGGTGACCATTTAGATCGGACTTGCCTTAAAGGAATAGGTCACCCAAAATTGAAAATTCTGTCACCTCCTGTTGCTCCAAATGTCATATCATTCATTCGTCCGTCCGTCCGTCCGTCCGTCCAT
>NW_015738330.1:0-371 GCF_001515625.1 Sinocyclocheilus rhinocerous
AACCTACCATAAAAATTACAGACCCTTCATTTCTTTGTAAGTGGAAAAACTTACTAAATCAGCAGGGGATCAAATAAATATTTCCCCCACTGTATATGTACAGTTTCTACTATAATTAAGTGAATGTAATGTATGCAGTATTGCACAGAAGTGATGTAATAAAAACATATTTTTGAATTATTGTTAAATCTGACATTTTGTGTAATTCAATATTGGTTGACTGTTCTGTGGGAATGTGCGTCAATGGTGTACGTGTTACATGTATTGTGTGTTTTATAGAGAAAATGCAGAGGGCTCTGAAGGAGGAAACCCAGCAGTTAGAATATGATTTAAACGAGGAACGGTCTCGCTACCAGAATCTTCTTACCGAA
>NW_015738331.1:0-371 GCF_001515625.1 Sinocyclocheilus rhinocerous
AAGGAAATTGTTGATTTTTATTTTCATTTGAATAAAGTTACTGCAGAATTATACACAGTAGGACCAAGAATGTGTGTTCATTAAGTAAATAGGGTTGAATTTTATAGCATGTTGAGAAAGAAAAAAGTCAACAATTAGTTTTATTTGTAAAGCATAGACAATATACCTGAATACAACAACAGCTATGTGACTTGAGTGAACATAATCCCAGTAATGCCATATTTCAACCAATGACAACCATGACCTATCCCACAATGCACTTGGACTGAAACAATTTTGCCTGCCAGAAGAGTCCTTGAGCTTTCAAGAGTATGATTTTTCACTTAAAGTAGTGTTTATACCACCTTGAATGTTAAATTTACATTTTTCAT
>NW_015738332.1:0-371 GCF_001515625.1 Sinocyclocheilus rhinocerous
AGCAAAAGGTTACCATTTCTATTTGTATACAATATAGTTATATATAAATAGATATTATATATATTATATATTTATGATAAATAAATAAATATTATACAATTTATATTGCACACTCACCAGGCATAAGACAAGACGTCCTGTTTTTAGATGCGCTGCACTCCTTCAAAGCCACTGTGTAATCGCTCTGTTTCGCACAGCTCTGACTGACCAGCTACAGGAACAAAAGGAAAGATCAATGAATTGCTCAGCGTAATAATGATTAAGGTGGAATCACAAAAACAAAGGTCTCACCTTAAACTGTTTCTCCAGGCGGGTCTTTCCTGTAGGTCCCGGTGTGAGGAGATCAGACACATACGTGTGAATGTGACTGG
>NW_015738333.1:0-371 GCF_001515625.1 Sinocyclocheilus rhinocerous
GCTAATACATATGTAGATATATATTCCTTCCCTGCTTTTGCTCTTATCCTAATGCAGGTCTGATAAAAGAGTGGCAGGTGGATGGGTGTCGGAGTGTTGTGGGGGTACTGCATGGCCCAGCGGCCCGCCACCCATCTCCGCTCACTCTGCCCCTGCTCCCCATTCATCAAGCCCACACAGACCACTGGCCAAGCACGTCTGCCTATCATTACCCCTCTCACAATGCGATCCATGCCGCTAACCCTGCCTTCATTCCCCAGGATTAATAATATCTCTTTCAACCTTCACACAGTGATAAATAGGCACAACGAGAACAAAAGGAGCCAAAGGAGTGCGAGAGAAAAGAGAGAGACAGAGTGAGACGGAAAAAA
>NW_015738334.1:0-371 GCF_001515625.1 Sinocyclocheilus rhinocerous
TTTATTCTACAAAATGGCATAGAATAGTGCATAAGTATGTAAAGTGCATGTACATTTTATTAGCTAAAATTAGCAGTCTAGTTCATTTCAGCAAATTTTTGATTGTTGGTCGCTGCACCCAGATTTGGGGTGTTATGGTGGTGTTTTTGTTTTACTCTGTGAAGACAGCTTGAAAACCACTGTCTCAATGATTAAACCTGCTTTTAGACTCATTCAGTTTTAAATCACTTTTATAATACTTAAAAATTCAACACTAACAACCAAACAAAGAGAGCAAGAAACTAAGAAAGAGACCTGTTAAGGCCAGAAAGGAAAATGGAGGACAGTTTTTTTAACCCAGGGCGCCCGGAATTGACACACACCAGGAAGAC
>NW_015738335.1:0-371 GCF_001515625.1 Sinocyclocheilus rhinocerous
AGTGAAAGGAAATCCACTGCATGCTGTACAAAAAGCTCTTTAAATGAAACTGAACGTGAGAGATGAGGATGAGGTTTATGTTTTTTTTTTTTTAAATCACACAGATATTTATTATAAAGTTCTTATATTAGTAGATCCTTAAGAAACTCTCATACTGTGAAAATATTCTGTGGCTGAAAGTGGAAGACAGATTATTACTTTTATGAGGACATAAAACGTGTTATATGCATAACGTGTGAGCCAAACAATGATTGTAATTAAAAGTAATTGTCAATAAAATTAATTCAAAAACATTTACCATTTTAGACGGCACATTTTAAAGCACAGGGTAAAGCAACTGCACAAAACATGCTGTTCTGAGCTCCAACAGA
>NW_015738336.1:0-371 GCF_001515625.1 Sinocyclocheilus rhinocerous
AGTTCAGGGGGCAGCCAGCCTTTCTCATCGCTGCAGTGTCTGACAGCAGTGCCTAAAGTCAGTTAGAAAACAATATAATTAATAATATAGTTAATAAATATGAAATAAATGTGTACGTCAATGTAAACGTGTATGTATAATATATATATAGAAATTATTATAGAAATATTATAGAAATGTATAAATATAAAATAAATGCTTTTACTGAAAGTACAGTTTCTGAAGTTTCTCAAACTGAAACCGCACTCCAACAAGCACTTGGGAAAATGTGTTTTTTTTACAAGCGCTGCCAAGCCATGTCCCACAATACTTTAGTGTTTGCCAAGCAGCTCCCTCTAGAGACGAGGCCTCATTAACATTCAGTTACCCAA
>NW_015738337.1:0-371 GCF_001515625.1 Sinocyclocheilus rhinocerous
AGGCAGAAACAGACTGATGGAGAGCAAGGGCAGAAATGACATCCAAATATAGCAGCAGCTGGAGCAGAGATGCCTGCTGGGGATTCCGTCTCTGATGCCACCGAGCCAAAGGTGAGGTGTATGTTAGTAAAGCTAAGCTGCAGACAACATTTCCCAGAGGTAATTGTTCCCTCATTAATATTCATTTGAACGTGATTTCCTTTACATCAGTGACATGTTCTGGCTTTGATGTGCCGGATCGCGTGCCTCAGCATCACTTTTTTCCCCATGCCCAAATATGCAAAAAACGTTCGCACACGTCTTTAAAAAACAGCACCGGTTTGCTCCGTTTGTCTGCACCTTCTCTTCCCACCCATTTTGTTGTCTGGTCA
>NW_015738338.1:0-371 GCF_001515625.1 Sinocyclocheilus rhinocerous
AGGCCCCTGTAGAAACAGAGTATTCAAGCTTTATTATTAAGTCCTTTACCAAGAGCCTTCGGTTATTCCGCTGACCTCCATCCGCTCAGCATCTACAAGCTCTGAGCCTCAGTGATTACTAGAATTTCAGATTCTGGCACACAGCCTGGTCTGCTGTTTGTTTGCTTGTTTTTTTGTCAATCTGCGCTGCAGTCCGAAACAAGCCCACAAACACTATCTCAACTCCATGTGAGACTCATTTCATTTGGAAAACTACCTTTGTTGTGTGGTCACTACAACATATTACATTTTTTAAACATTTATTGTTGAAAATCTCATGAAAACCTCAGATAATGCTGTTACTTACAGAGACTGGAGCTGAATTAGGTGGT
>NW_015738339.1:0-371 GCF_001515625.1 Sinocyclocheilus rhinocerous
CAAATAGACCCCCACTGTCACTCAAAAGGATTTACAATCAGCCAGCATTAGTGGTCACGTATTATATTACATTAGTTCACTGCCAGCAGTTCTTTATGTATTTTCGGATAAGGCTGGAGTGACCGGGCCGCTGTAGCCAGCAATATCCTCTGACAATAATTCCTGTTCTTTTTTTTTTTTTACACTGCATTACAGAATCTATACATAGACGCAAGAGCAGTGTGTGTAGCTATATGCGGGCATCGAACACAATCTATCCTACACTTTCATAATCTGGTTTACCAAAATGACACTATTTTGTTACAGCTCAACCTGGACCCAACGACTTTGATGCAAAACGTTCTCCGAGTACTTTAAAAATGAGAAAATGG
>NW_015738340.1:0-371 GCF_001515625.1 Sinocyclocheilus rhinocerous
AATGTCTAAAGTGGACTATCGAAATAAAGTGTAACCCTTTGTTGTATTTTTTATTAATTCTAGTGTATTTCTTTATCTAGATTATCCCAAAATAGTCAACACTGCATAGTTATTTAATATATTAATGTTAATAACAAACTTTTGTTTGCAATAACTATATAATGTTATTAAAATTAATCAGACTATGATGAAGGATTGACCCCAATTCCTGTAAAGAATTAATAAAAATGTTGAATGTGATTAGCTTGATGTAGCTTAGCGATTAGCATTGGCTAGTCCAACACACTGTGTGATGGCATCGAGTTTAGTTTGTGTTATTTCCTGATCTCCTGCCCTGTCATTATCCTGATCCTGAATGTATCCATTTTTTA
>NW_015738341.1:0-371 GCF_001515625.1 Sinocyclocheilus rhinocerous
CACCCCGCGCTGGGAATCAGGCAGAGACGGAGGAAGAGAGAGAGACAAACAAGCAGCGAGGCAGAGCCATGTCTCATGCTAAAGTCCTCTTCATTTATTTGTATCTGTCACTCTGCCTTGCTCTTCCCTGACCCAGATGAGCACAAGAGGATAAAAATGAACAGTGGAGTAGGATGAGCAGAATACAAAAAAGCACAAAAAATTTTAACAAAAAATAGAATAGCTTTGAAAAAAAAACTATAAAAGACAATAGACCAGAGCAAAGTAAATAGAAGAACATAACAGAAATATAGAACAGAGCAAAAACGAATAGATCTGAAGAAACAGAGCACAACAAAACACATAGAATACAACAGAAAAAATTACAATAG
>NW_015738342.1:0-371 GCF_001515625.1 Sinocyclocheilus rhinocerous
AACATCATAAATATTGAAAAGTGCAGTGATTATTGTGAATTTCATTTGCATAAGTATTGTGTTGAACCTGTAATCCAGCTGAGCTCCGGATGGAAACTTTTCTTCATAAAACGACCGCAGTCGCATTTGTAACTGATTCAGTGGACACATAATGCAACGCAAACACACTTAACGTACAGCCGTGAGTTATTCTGACCTCTAACAGAGCGATCAGAGAGGGTTCGTTCTCTTCACCGAGGCCGCAGACGTTAAGCAGGTGGTTTATAATGAAGCTGATTCTGACCTTTTAATGCTGCGGTCATTGATTGAGAACGGCAGCAGGCCCGGCTCAGTCCGGAGGTGATAGATTATTTAATTAACTATTGACCTTT
>NW_015738343.1:0-371 GCF_001515625.1 Sinocyclocheilus rhinocerous
CAGCGCTGTTTAGTGTCACATGACTGAGACTCATCAGCAAGTAAAGGCATCTGCTCGAGTGAGCTCACGCTGCGCTACCGTTTGAACTTTGAGCCGAGTGGATAAATGGTCCGTGTTGTGTGGTTTAAATGAGTAGCGCGGTTTCATTCTGCTTTTGGAGCAAAAACATCATATTGAACATTTACCAAACTCTTGTTATCGTTTTATCGAGGAAGAGTATATCGCGATAATTATCATTTTATCGCCCAGCCCTAATTGGCAGTCAAACGATAACAAACATCTTCCTGCTCTCATTTGAGCAAACATTTCATGCACATCATTTTCTGTGTTGGAAACATATTCCTGATGCTGCCAATTGTTTAACTATCACA
>NW_015738344.1:0-371 GCF_001515625.1 Sinocyclocheilus rhinocerous
TGCTGAATTCTGCATGCTTGCAAAACCTCTGATTATAACAAATTGTAGACATTATGAAAGATTCATTGTGCAGTCAGCTTCATTGATAATAAAGGAGCTTTGTGAGATCACGATGAACTGAGATGTCAGTTTTTTTAGGAATTATTAAGGGAGTGCACTTTGCACGAATTCTGCCATGCCAAACCATGCACGCAGTAGCCTATGCTTGCTTTTATGTTTAATTAACAGTGGTTTGTGAATGTTGAGGCTTTAATAACAAATAATTTATTGGGAGCGTTTATACGTAGGTGTGTAGGTTGTGGTTAGGCGACATGTAACGTGAAATTATTTTATGGACATATAGAGAATTATCTATTTGTACTTTTATTCTG
>NW_015738345.1:0-371 GCF_001515625.1 Sinocyclocheilus rhinocerous
CAGTGTAGACACATTTTAGTTTGTTTTTTTAGGAAGTTTTTTTGAGCTGTAAAAGCGTGTTGGAATTGACCAAATCATGACCATCAAGGTGCATAAAAATTCCTTTATACTTTCAGGTGTAAAGAACAGGATTCCTGTTAGGATTGAACCCAGATTATTTTATTTGCTATGCATGTGTAAAATCACCAGAGGAAACGGAGTCTTATTTTCCTCTGTTGTATTTTCAGCTCAGCCACTTTGTTTCCAAATGATCTCTGTATTCGTATTTGGATCTGATGAAAGTTTGAAACAAAAATAAAATAATCAGAAGTGTGTTTACAACAGGAGAGGAGATTTAAAACAGGAGCAATGAAAATCATATCAACACACAC
>NW_015738346.1:0-371 GCF_001515625.1 Sinocyclocheilus rhinocerous
ATACCTTCCTTGGGCCGAGTATGCACAAAACTCACTTCGTCAGGAATCCACCGGCCTCACTCCTTTTCAGTATATACTCGGTTACCAACCACCACTATTCCCTTGGTCAGGAGAACTGTCCAAAGTCCCATCTGTGGATTATTGGTTCCGAGAGAGTGAGAGGGTATGGGACTCGGCTCACGTCCATCTTCAGCGGGCAGTCCGACGTCAGAAAGCTCAGGCGGATGTCCATCGTCGGGATACTCCTCTCTACCAGCCAAGTGATCGAGTTTGGCTCTCTACTCGAGACATCCGCCTACGACTGCCCTGCAAAAAGCTGAGTCCCTGCTACATAGGTCCCTTCAACATCTTGAGGCAGATAAATGAAGTGA
>NW_015738347.1:0-371 GCF_001515625.1 Sinocyclocheilus rhinocerous
GGGAGGAGGCATATAAAACAACTACAGAGGAACTGTTCAGTTAAGTTCAAAACCTGCAGCCAGGGCCACTAGCCAAAGAAACATGAAACACGGGATGGAAAATATCATCCACGAGGAGCCAATCATTAACAAGTCCCACCCAGCACTCTATGGCATGCTAGTATTTGAGGAAACACATTCCTATAACTTAAGCTATAGAGCCCTTTATTAGTCCACCTAACCTATCATAATTAGAATTCCAATATCGGTAAATAACACCCCCTCCACGTACACATGTAGTTACTCTATTCGTAAAATATCTGCAACAAAGAGCAAAATGCGTGTAATTGTCCACGACAGGCTACAGGAATGAAATGAAGGGGAATAAAAGA
>NW_015738348.1:0-371 GCF_001515625.1 Sinocyclocheilus rhinocerous
TATCCATATATTTAGATATTTATTTGCTCCAAATAATTTATCCATTAAGGTTTAATTGTATTACTGAATTTGTATAAAAACATTGAAAAATGGAAAAATTTATTTTTCCAGGTTTAATAAATGTAAATTTAATGTAAATGTAATAGTTTGGGATACCTGGCCAGGTTGACTCTAGCTTTCTGTCCTCCACTGAGAGTTGCTCCTCTGTCTCCGATCACAGTCAAATCCCCGTCAGGAAGCAGCTCCATGTCCTACACCACACAGAAAGAACTACAGTATTAGTACACTACAGCTTACAATAACCTGAACTTTACAGTAGTGAAGATGTCTAGTTAAAGTTTTCTAGCTTTGGAGACAAAAATATAAAATAC
>NW_015738349.1:0-371 GCF_001515625.1 Sinocyclocheilus rhinocerous
CCATGTTGTAACAAGCATTGATAAACAACTGTTCTGTTTTCAGTTAATTTATACCAACAAAGGACATTTTTAGGGTTAAGTTGTCAATTACACCGTTTTCTTTAGTTTCTAATCCTAATGTAGCCGTCTAATAAACCTGGCATTGTAAATTACGAATATTGTTGGCTCTGATGAATTTTAAGTTGCTTTGGATGAAAATGCAAATGTTCTTAATTATGTTAAGCTGAACTTTTTTAAAAAATTTTGCAGCATTTTAATTGCAATGCTGCAAATGTTTTAGCAATATGAATGTAAAAAATGTTGTCACACCAAAACAAATACTAAAAAGTGTTACAATACTGAAAAATGGTTTACTTTATATCTTTGTTCTG
>NW_015738350.1:0-371 GCF_001515625.1 Sinocyclocheilus rhinocerous
TTTTTTTTGTTTTTTTTGCAGAATATAGCAGAAAATAATTTGTAATTTATTTTAGTTTTAGTTTAATAACATTAGTCAATATAAATTTGTCTTGTCATTCTGATATCTATGAAATTATTTTAAAAAATCATTATCCTATGAAAAATCATGGAAATAATTGGTTAAATTATGGGAATCCTCATCATAACTGGATTTTCATGATCCAATCAAATCTCAATCTCAAAATCAAACCCTACATTTCTTGTTTTACTCTGAAATGTCACATTATACAGGGCTTAAAGTTCTCCGGCACCGTGCCGGATCTCCGGAGTGTGGCATTTGGCTGCGGGAAAAAAAGATAGTCGTCCTACATTTAAAAACACTTGTTGATA
>NW_015738351.1:0-371 GCF_001515625.1 Sinocyclocheilus rhinocerous
CACTCACAGGCATTACATCATCGCTCACATGCTTCATACATCCCAACACACATTAAAGATTGCCATCCTAATTACATCACCCTCAGCTGCTCTATCAATAATGCAAGATCAGATTCACGGCATAACCTCATCACTGCATAACAAACATCAACGCAAATACACGCATGTGCATGGATGTAAACATGCAGTGCAGCAGAATGACACACTGTGTTGATGCATCGCACTCACAAACACCGCAGTGCAATTCCAAGAAAACACAAAACTGGAGAAAATGACAGTGATGCGTGAGATGGAGGCCTGCACACAAACAGATGACATCAGAATCACAATATGCATTAAAAAAGCATCTTCACCTGACAGTGAATGCGGGC
>NW_015738352.1:0-371 GCF_001515625.1 Sinocyclocheilus rhinocerous
TTTTTAGCAACATCATATGACCCCTTTAACACATCACACCAGTGTTGTCATTATTTGAAATAAAGCTGATATAAAATGTTAGATGAAAAACTTAAATTAGAAATGTTGTCTTGGCAACTAACTAAAATAAAATAAGTTATTATAAGTATTATAAATAAGTACTAAAATGACTGAAATTAAATAAATGAAATCTAGATAGAAAAAAATTTTTAAATTGACAAAAGCACAACATTACTAAAATTGAAATTATAAAAATAACAGATAATTCAAAATATTGATAAATACTATAATATTATATAAATACAGAGGTGTAGTTTTATAATGGCTTTTTACTCAAGTATAAATATTTTTGTTGACATTTACTTCACTAA
>NW_015738353.1:0-371 GCF_001515625.1 Sinocyclocheilus rhinocerous
CAGTGACACTCTGAGGAATAAAGGTGAATTGCATTTATTGAGTCACCAGATATTTAATTATTGTTGCGCAGAAAAAAATATACTTACACTATTACATTGGCCTACCTCAGGTCGCTAGCGACCCTATACACTTTTTACAACAAAAAAAAATAAAATCAGAAAACAGACATTCTTTTATAATTTTTTTTATTATCTCTTCTTTAAGAGATAATAAACGATGAGAAATGTCTCACTGACTATATATTATTAAAATATTTAACATTAAATATTTCCTGCTGTCACGGAGCAGTCCAGCGACATGACAAAGAAAGTTGATTCTTCAAAGTTCCTGATTGGTCCTCTTGTGTGCATTCGAAGTGCTGATTGGCTCA
>NW_015738354.1:0-371 GCF_001515625.1 Sinocyclocheilus rhinocerous
CTCAGGACAGATGTTGATATATTGGTAACCAATAGTGAATGAAACTGTAAGTCGATATTCCGATCGAATCGCGCGTCCCTCCGTTTAGAGATTTTTATTTCCTCTATGCACTTTTCGTTACATTCATTCATACGTAATGAGTGATGCGTGAGAATCGAATGTCTTCCGCGGCGGCGATCGCACACGCTGATAGTCTTGAAGACGGCGTGTCGCGATTCACGTCCGTTTCAAAAGAGAGACGATCCATCCGGAAGCTTCTTGAATTCGCTCGGAACGTCGCCTGACAGTTTCTGTTTTTTACATTTTAGCCTTGTGTTAATCTGCCTGTAGCTGAATTCCTTGAGGAATAGTTGTCATCTTATTTATCTAGA